>NC_050191.1:11410168-11672668 GCF_008315115.2 Sander lucioperca
GGGTTGCCATGGGAACAGAGGGATGGGATTTTAGTGGAGGAGGGAGGGCGGGTGCATAGGCTAGTCATGAGACAGAGGAAGCAGTCAGAGGAGAACACACTCTCTCTCTCTCTCTCTGCTCTGTGTTAGCAGAGCGATGAGAGGTCAGTGCTAGAGAGCCAGCTTAACCCCAGCAGCACATTTTTAAAAGTCTGTTGAAAATGTAGATATTTAAATATGCAGTTTAGCCATATGAAAAAAACAATATGTCAAGATGTGAAGAACTTAGCAGCAAGTAATGCGATGGCACCGAGAGTAGGGAAAGTGATGAATTCCCGGGTTGTCATTGAAAACCCAAAATGAACACATTAGCTTGAAGCTTGAAATGACAACAGCTTAGCAATATTGTTTCCTCTCCAGCTCTTGTAAAAAAACTGGTACTGATTCCCCTCTTGGTCTTAAACCAAGTCAGTTTTCGGATCTGATTTGCCGCCAAAAAGAATCTTTGATGTTTTCTTGATTTTTCCCAAAAATCAAATAAGAATGGCAAAACACAAAGATTTTTGAATGTGGTTGTGGCATGAACAGAATTGCTGTGTGCTTGTTTGAACCATTGTTTTCTGTAGAGAGAGCAATGACGCCGAACATTGCAGCAACTCTACCTTGGGTGTGGCAGGATTTTCTACGTTAACAGTGCGCTGAAAGTTCTTTCAGTTAAACCTATGACCTTGTTTCTCAGTAATGTTTCAGTAAGTGACCAATAACCTGAAAATGACACGTGACAAATATAATGAAAATGGTCCTTTATCCATTTGCTTCTTTGCAGTCGTTGCCTCTGCAGGAGGATAATTGCTGGTGTTTTATTTTGTACTAAATGGAAAAATATGATACTACACTTTTTACTTTTCAAATTTTCCAGCGCTTTCCAGCCACCCGGTAGCCTGGTTGACACCAGACCCACTCTCAGTTGTAACTGAGAGTGGGTCTGGGCAAGCTTCATTCACAGCCCATTTCCAAAGGGGCGTCACCAACGGACGCCGCTCAAATGATCAAACGATCTGGGTGACGTAGCAGCTACAGCGACATCAACGGGTTGCTGCGCTTCGGTGGCCGCTATGTTGAATGTAAACAAAAAGCTGCTTGCCGTCGCTGGGCTATCATCATTGTGTAAAGCCCGCCTCAACGGTTGTGATTGGTGCCTCGATTTGGAAAAATTGGAAATGGTCTTGAATGGGCTCTTGGCCAGACTGACTTGCAGAGCATATCTCAAATTTGCCGGAAGTTCATCAGGGTTTTCCCAGACTAGCCACCCGGCCCATGTTGATGACCTAAACCTATGCAACTTTTCTTTCTACACTGTGCTCTGTGCCCTACCTTGCGGTGATCACAGCTTGTATGACTGATCATGGTTAGAGAGCCTCAGACTTAGCCAAGGTGTTTTTGACCTCAGCTGAGCTACAGAATGTGGAACTGTAAATAATTAGACAGTGGGGAGCTTTGTTGCTTCTGCTGTTGTCCCAGTGCAGCTACTGGCTCCACTGATGCAGTGAGGTAGTCCTGTCCCATCAGCCCCCCTTTTCCTTGCCCCAACATTCAAAAACACACTCACACCTGTCTTTGCACTGAAGCCTTTCTTTGTTATTGACCCAGTTTGAGCATCGCTAGCCTATCACGATCACATGCCAACCACATTTGTTAGCGTTTGTGTCTGATGTGCGTGTCTGGATATGTGTGTCTTTATGCGTGGCAGATAACAGACAGTTAATGGCTTTTCTAGGTATAGCTTTTAGCTTGTTTAGATTCAGTCACAGGCTGTTTCCCAGCGACAAGCTGCCATATGTTCTTTGAAATTCCCACGTTGCAAGCGGCTGACAGTATGTACACAATGTCCCTGGAGCAAGAGCCAGAATGGCTCTGTTCACTGATGCATTTCATGTGCCACTGTGGGCTGTGTTAGTTTGTTAGCTGGGTCTTGTTGGCAGCGCTGCGTGGTGGCTTTGAGAGTAGAAGGTATATGGAGTAGGTCTTAATCTTGTCACCGCCAGAGCTGCTGCTGCGGTTCCCATACTTGCAGGGCCGACACCACAGCTCACCGAGTAAAGCACGAGCTAGGAAACGCCAGATAGAAACATGCATAAATACACACACAGGTCATGTATCAGCACTTCAGTTCCAGTAGCATTTGTCAAGTTACGGGACTGTATGTGTTTTCAACTGGATGGCATGTGACACAAGATAAGCATTTGTGAAAATGTTGTGTGTGAATGTGTATATGTGTATGTGCCAAAGGAGCGCTGTAGTTTCTCATAAGTTTTGCCATTAAGCATAAAGCCTGTGGGTGTGCCTCTACACCAAGGAGGAGCGCAGACTCACAACTAATGTCCGTCTGTCTGCAGTGTGCAACAACTGCAACACAACACATACAAATATACACATACAGTAAATTTGGACACACAGAGTCATTCTTAAGGGAGAAAGTGACTGTCTCACGTTCATATGCCACACACACACACACACATACAGCCCACACACAAAAGGATTACAAACTGAGCAGCTCTACAACCATTCATGTAACCAGATTTTTCTTTCTCTGTCACTCTGTCTCTTACTTGTGTACGCACACAAGAAAGCACACACGGGCAGACGCACCTAGACACACACACACATGCACAATATACAGAGAGGGGAGTTGTACCCTTCCACTCCTGTGAGCATTTAGTACAGTTATGTAATGCTGAGTTTGGATTAATGAAGCATATGGGAGATGGGGCTTTGACTCAGAGGATGGGTGACAGTTTGTGTGTGTGTGTGTGTGTGTGTGTGTGTGTGTGTGTGTGTGTGTGTGTGTGTGTGTGTGTGTGTGTGTGTGTGTGTGTGTGTTTTATGTGCAGTCAATTTGCTGAGACACAACTACAAAAATACTCAGTAGCCTTAGTTGGGTGTACTATATATTATAAGATGTAGGATTATGTTACAAGCAAAGAATATTTTTTGGTTGCACATTAAATGAATAGTCCAACATTGATACAGGGAAATGTTCGCCAAGCAATGTTTTTGTTCATTGACTAAGTTGTCCACTCGAAGTTACTGTAGCTGTTCAGATCCACAATAACAGGTAGTTAGGTCAGCTAACTGGATGGTGGATCCTAGGGGTCCAAAGATAAATCTGTTTTAATCATCACAAATCATCATAATTAGTTAATAAAAATAATGAACTGTCTTAAGAGAAGATTATGTGGATTTCTATCTGGTTTTTCTATTATTGCTCTTTTCTTGTGAAACACTGAATCATTTTATATTCTTTTATCTGGTTTTTCTATTATTGCTTTTTTCTTGTGAAATACTGAATACTTTTACATCCTCAAGCCTGTAAAATCCTTCGAATCGAACTGTATTAAAAGTAAAACGTAATTTTTTTTTTTTTGAAAAGCTCTAGAAGGGTTGTGCTCTTTGTTCTGATCGACGTTGTTCTTGGAGCAGTCCATGTTTCCCCAAACTCTACAATAGAGGTAATGAGTATGAATTGTATCATGACCAATGGAGAAACATATGACAATAACAGGTTGACAAATACTTAAGTTAAGTTTGATTATTCAGATATTTAATTATTCGGGCATTATTTAGTTACTTATTGAATACCTTCCTTTTGTCAGTTGATAAGTCAATATGAGACCACGCAAATTAAGTTTTACCTCATTTTTAATGTGAATTTAAGGCCTAAAATAATAATGCCTCTTAAGCCTGACTGCTGTATTTTCCATCAGAGCTTTCACCTTGAAGCATCTGTAGGTGCTACCAGTATGTATGCCCCGTCTATACTGTTCCGAACATCCCATCAACTTGACTGATATTGGTATTTATTTTGATTAAAGTATTCAATGTTCTCAATCTCCCATGATGCCGTTGCACAAACTCTTTCAGGTGCTGGCTGTGCACCTAGAGGACACTGCCTCACTCTGCATTGGTCCTGTAGCATTTTGTTTTGTTTTGATTAATGACTTGATGTATGGCTTTGGAGCCAAGGCCAAGGCTTTATGGAAATCAACTTCTGCTTCTTCACTGGAATGTGGGAAATGAGTCACAGTGCAGTCGTGCAATTCAGCACACGCCACTTCCATGACCTTCACCTTGAATGTATTGCCATTCTGATCACTGCCACAAGCCAAAACATGCACACATCCAACTATTTATGTTTTCAGTATGTGGTGGAGTGGGTAGTATGTTATATAATGCTATAATATATAATATGCTATTATTTTGGTAAATTTAACATGCTTTTCTGTGATTGACTCATCTGACACTATCTGAACTGTGTGAGAAGAACAGCAAATCCTAGGCTAAAATATAGCAGATGTTTGGCATTGTGCTTAATAAGGGACAAGTAATAAACAGTTGAAATAATTGCTGACTGAATTATCAACTTATTTATTATTTTAAATCATTTCAGCTGCCTTTATTTTGTAAAGCTTAACCACCTGCTACTTAAAGTAGATTATGGGCATAATGACACCATTTGCTCAAAGTCACAAGTACAAGCTTGGCTATTGGACAGCTTTCTGTCCCTTGCAGGATTTTCCCAGCAGTCATAACAAACGGGATAGTCATGGTGTGTGAATATTGTACATGCTGTTTGGCTTGAGCTGGATCGGTACGCAGATCGCAGAATCATCACTTGCAAATGAGTTGTGACAGAGGATCATTGACAGAGTGAGGTGATCAGACGGAGGGAGATGAATGATTTATGCCCTGGCTGTACGCGTAAGCATCGTTTCAATGTCAAATCAGCCGGCTGTAGTGTGACGGACCAATGCTTTACAACCTGTATGGCAGCTTCTCTTCCTGCAGCCCAGAACAGTACGGGAGAAATAAGTCTGTTATTATCAATAATAGGCAGTAGAACGTGTGTGTATACATGTGTGCGATCGCGTAATACTGTAGTTTCATTATAATTTTGGACTCTCATTGCGCCTTGTTTCACTTCTAAGTCTTATAAGAGGATAATGCCCTCCTCTCTGATTGGTGAAAATGTATACTTGCAGCCTGGGAGGAAGATGGCAGGTAAAACTCAGGGCTTCTCCTCTGCACTTTTTTAATGTAAAAAAAGTCATTGAATTTATATTTTTTGTTTATAGTCAATATTCACCTACAAAGATGCTAGAGTTGAACATCATTCAAAACTAAGTTAGTAAAGGACAGTACTGTCTCTGTGCTGTTTGTAGTAAATATGCATACAGGCCTGCAATACTATAACTATAAGGTCTCTATTAATGAAAGCCAAATGTGATTTTAAAGAGTGTATAAATAATACCACAATGAACATATTATTTCTCATTATTTTACGTATTAGAGTGCCATTACTTTGAAAAGCCTGATAACCAGGTAAAAATCATGTGTATAGGCTAGATGGATGCAGGAAACAGAATTCAGATATTTTAAATTTCTTTGTTTTTTATGTCACTTGTGAAACCAAGCCTATGCCCTTGCATACTTTAGTAAGAGTATTAAACATTCCCATTCACAAAGTTTAATCAATATGAAAGTGATGTGAACGCTATGGCCTTGCAGTCACCTGATCTCATCCCAGTTGAAAATCTATGGGAGATTTGGAGCGATGTGTTTAGAGGTGCTCTCCACCACCATTGTGGACGAATTGTGTTAATCCATCAATAGAGTTCTAAGGACTTGTAGGAGGAAGCTGTTCTGGAGGCTCACGGTGGCCCAGAATCCTACTAAGATACTTTATGGTGGTTTTGTCCTTAAGGTAAAGGCTCACATGGTGGTTTGTTTTTAAAAGTAATCTGGATGCTGCAGGGTCTAAGTAAGAGAAAAATGTACTGAATGTTTGTGCTCTGCCATTTTCTCTTTATTTCCATGTCACTGGACTGTGTTTATGTGTGCATGTATTACATTGAGTGAGTGTGTGACTGGATGGTTTTGTTGGTCTGTTCCAATGAGGACATCGAAACCTGGCGCAGTGTGACGCTCAGGCACTTTTTTACAGCCTGTGTCGTCATTCCTTACAGGTTTATTCCCCTGTGGAAACGATAGATAGGACTTGTTATATGCTTTTGTGTTCCACTGAAATTATTCACGTTTTGTTTTACAGCAATATTGACTGTGTGTGTGTGTGTGTGTGTGTGTGTGTGTGTGTGTGTGTGTGTGTGTGTGTGTGTGTGTGTGTGTGTGTGTGTGTGTGTGTGTGTGTGTGTGTGTGTGTGTGTGTGTGTCCAGCAAGCAGCAGCACTACTAGATATGTGTTATTGTCCTCCAGTGCAGTAAGGCTCATAAAAGTGACTCCTCGTCTCCTGGCTCGCTGGAGGTGTGTAGGATTTATGATGTAGTGAGTGAGAAAGAAAGGCAAAGGGAGAGAGAGAAGGAGAGTGGGAGGGAGTGAAGGAGAGAGAAAGGGGCGGAGAGCTAATAAGTTAGAGAGGACAAGGGAGTGAAAGAGAGTGGGAGGTGGGGAAGGAAAGATGGATATAATTGAAAATAAAGGAACACACAGGAAACGGAAGACAGTTTGGCTAGCTAGGCCTGTGCTGCACAGTCTGTCTCTCTGTCTGTTTGTTTGTTTATCTATCTGTAGCCATCTGTCCATCCCCGAGGGCGAGTCCTGTAGCTCACCTCATATTAGTCTCAGTCCCCCCTTATGAGAGAGAGAAAGTAAGGGTTGAAGGGCCAGGAGAAAGAGTCACATCTGTCATTTCCCACACACAGACATGCGCGCACACAGACCTCAGTCATGTGTGTATGATTTAGCGCAGCATCGTATGTACAGCTACATACCCTCCTCCTCCTTATTGTCTCTTTGGCTGTTGCATTTCCTTGCTGCTCTTTCACTCTCTTGTGTGTCCTTCTCACTCCAGCCTTCCCTTCTTATCTCTCTCTCTCGCTCTCTCTCTCTCTCTCTCTCTCTCTCAATTTTCCTCTTACTCTCTTACTCACCCTTCCTCGCTCACTCTCTCCCAGTTAGTGAGTGAGTGTGAGTGTGTGTGTGTGTGTGTGTGTGTGTGTGTGTGTGTGTGTGTGTGTGTGTGTGTGTGTGTGTGTGTGTGTGTGTGTGTGTGTGCTTGTGTGAATGTGCCGGGGAGCTCATTCTGTTCCGACTCCAGGCAGAAGATGGTAAGTAGTCTTTCCTCCTGCATATCTGAGAGAATGTTTACAGGTTTTTTGAGAGAGTGTGGGTGTGTGTGTGTGTGTGTGTGTGTGTGTGTGTGTGTGTGTGTGTGTGTGTGTGTGTACATAAGTAATTTGTGCGCCTGTTTAATAAGTGAAGAATTTTGTATTATTAGCTGAGTGGAAATGGTGGTGGATGCATTGCGTGTATAGCGTGTGTTTGTATATATAAGTTCAGCTCTTGCTTACATATTTGTGCATGTGTGTACTGATGATGATGATGATGGTGATGCCTAAAGGAGGTATGCAGTCAGGCCATGCATGAATTTAGGGGGTAGAAGGGTGAGTAATGAAGCGATGGGACTGTTGTTGACTAGCTTAAACTAGCTAGGGGCTGCACGGTGAGGAAGAGGAGGGAGGATGAAGGGGCTTGTGTGCCTGATATTGTGGCCGTGGTGTTTCTGCAGTGTTAGAAGGTGGTGGACATTACACATTCATAAAAAGACTAAGAAAGCAGGATGAGCAAGTGTAGCAATCTCACAGGACTCCATCAGTATCTGAGTCAAGCTTCTCAGAAACAGAAGCAACTCTATCCACATTCCCCTTCCTTATTTAGCTGCTGCTTTTACCCAGAGCACCTTACAGTAAAATTCATGCAAGAGAGGAATCAGAACCCTCTTGATCCCGATGCCTACGTTGTTGTTCCTTTTCCCTTGAGTTACCATGTGCTTCCCTCCAGTCACTAACATAGCAGCTTAGCTGGGGCGCTACTGCAAATGGAAATGAGGGCAAAATGGATGAAGAAGTGTGGACGTAGCACCTTCAAAATCCATGACGGCTTTAAACAGCTGACAAGGAGAAGCAGCAGGATATTGATGTAGCGGTGAAGACTCTACCGTTGAAATGTCAGGTACAGCGATACATTTGCAGCTTTATTGATTGCTAAGTTACACAAAGGTTCCCACTGTGTGTGAAGAAAAGATCCACGCAGGGCAAGTTAATGCCTTTTGTTCCTGTTTTCACTACAGAGTTGTTGATTCCTGCTGTTTTACACAGACACTAGATATAGATGATCTCAGGACAGGCCAACGAAATATCAAAATTATATGTTAGGGTTTGGTTTGCCAAACTATACTCGTTTTACTGTTAAACATTTCCTTTTCAAGCCATTTCTGTCTATAACTTCCCTCAACATTTAATTTTGTTAAAGGAATAGTTTGACATTTTGGGAAATGTGTACGCTTATTTATTTTCTTTGCATGAGACTATTTAAGATTAATACCACTCTGATGTCTCTATAACTAATCGCCAGCAGCTGGTTAGCTTAGCTTAGCACAAAGACTGGAAACGAAACAACTAGCCTGGCTCTAAAGGGGGAAAAATACACCTACCAGCACCACCAAAGCTCATTGGCTAACATGTTATTTAATGAGACAACTATTGGCTGAATGCAGTGACTTCCTGGAGTCTCTGCTGGTTTTCTCAACAACAAAAAGCAGATGATGAGATATAGTCCGTCACATTACTCCCAGTAAAACCACAAGGTGTCATTTTTACACATTGTTTGTTGTACAAATTAAACAAATGATATATAATGTGTTTATTTGTGAGCTTTAGAGGTGTTTTTAGGCAGATTTTGTTACCTTTGGACTAGTCCTGCATTGCCAGACCTTCCTTCACAGCGCTGTGGAGGAAGGTCTGGCAATGCAGGACTAGTCCAAAGGGTCGGGCGAGTCCACGCAGCATTCCGGGATGGAAGAAAAACATGCTCTGGTTTATTGGCATTTCTTTAAACCAATCACAATTGTCTTGGGCGGCGTAATGGCGGCGCCTCTGCAAAATAGTCTCGGGAAGGAACTCAAAGGTTGTTTTAGTCGTTCAACAGAAAACTCAGATTTGTCAGTCTAGCTAGCTGTCTAGATTTCCCTGCAGAGATCTAAAGGAGCAGTTAACCATAGTCCTCATAAATCGACCGGAGTTTAAAATTACAACACAAAGAAAGCGGAAGGTAATGGGACATCCGAAAACGGACATCCAAAAAGAGTAACATCCGGTGGAATTTCCGTCAGAACGAGAGCAATTCCGGCAGTAGAACGTCGTGGATATAGACTACCTTTGGACAGACCATTTTCCAGTCTTTGTGCTAAGTTAAGCTAAGCCACCTGGTTGCTGGTAGGAGCTTCACATTTGCCATAAAAAGAAACACAACATAGAAAACATACCAAAAAACAGTGGTATCAATCTTCTCATCTAACGCTTAGCAAAACAATCAAATAAGATGATTTTGAAAATGTGCAACAATACCTTTAAAAATATATATATTTTAGAAAATACATGAAACAAGCACACTGGCATTGGAGACTCTGGAGAGATTTTTTTTTCACTTGTTTTAAGAAAATAAGACTTTAAAGTCACAGTCACTTAACACAGAACGACTTCATACGGACATTTTTGCAGTGTACTAGTCTTTTTTCCCTTTTTGAAAATCTGCTTTGCCCGATCTTTACATGGCCTGGGGGGAAATATAAACATGCATGTCAAGCTAGAGCGTGTATCCTCCTCTACATTAACAAGAGAGACAACAGCTTTCAATAACTGGATGCAAAAGGCAGTTTGAGCAGTGAAGAATGATCCTACCCTACTAAATGTCAGGAACAGAGGGATGGCTGTGGTGGCTGCTGGGTCGTATAGGACGCAGGATGTATTATAATATGTGTGATATATTGTTGCAGAGACCAGATGAAAGTAGCCACAGCCTGAAAGAAAGTGCTCGTTTGTCTCTGATTAATGTACACACATTCAGCCACCTCCCTTTCTTTATTTGGCTCGTAGCAGCCATAGACCATTTGGGTCAAGTTGCTACAGGCTTTAAGTCAAAAAACACTTCAGCTGAGTCCAGTGTGCTTGTTCATGTGTATATAGAGCGTGTGTACAATTTAGGATTTTTGTTATTAAGATAGATCCTGTAGATATCTACTTGCGCAGTATATATCAGTGTCATATGCACATACTTCCCCACACATGCCTTGTGCATCTGTATGTGTGAAGTTTGCATGCATTGTATGTGATATCATATTTATCTTGAGTTACTCATGCCCACTGACTCAGTGAGTTTGCCTCGAGGGTGATGGAGAGAGAATGGAAAGAGTACAAGAGAGCTTTAAATAGCGAGGCAGAAAGAGACAGACAGACAGAGCGGAGGAGGAGAAGATAGACAGGAAATGAAGGGCAGTAAGAGGAATGGATGAGACTGTCTGACCAGCTGTACTGAGCGTGCTTATTCACCATGTGGGCTGCTGTTGAGAAGCGGAAAGGGATTGGGGGGGGACTGGTGAGCAGCATAACACTGGCCTGTCAAATCAGCTGTGTTAGCGCTCACTCTCCGCCACGCTGGCAACTCACATAATAGCTCATTAATTTCTAACGGAGAAGGCCATAGGAGGGCAGTGATGAATGATCGGGGCTGGACGATAGAGCATGCAGCACATGTTTCTGGTCAGCTGTAGTTTCTGGTTGTTTGGCTTTTTACAGTGTGGATTCTTTCTCGCCTTTTATTTATTCACAGGGAAGACGTTGGGGAGCAAGTTTGTTTTCCTTTCCAATAACTTGCTGCTTAAAGCACTGACAGTACACAAGTTTAATTTGACAGCAAAAGACAGCAACTCATCAGAATCCTACACAGTCAGAGTGTGTGATATCATTCAAAAGATGTTTACGCTGATCAAACTGAATCTATAATTCAGTTAAGATATGAGGAATCTGTAATCTAATAACACATATTCACGACTGTGAGTGAGTTACATTGTTGTAGGAAAACAGAATGCAATGTTGTTCCTGTGCCAGTTTAAGGAAAATTCTGGTATATTTCTCATAATTGTTGGTTTTATTTTTCATAATTGTGGCCATTCTTACTATGAGTCATGTTGACGTTCACTCAGAACCTCCATTGTGGAGATTTAGAAAATACAAACTCCAGCAAAACAACATATATGTGGCGCAAGCAGCCCAAACCAAAGTTTTCTAAACCAAACTAAAATAAAAATAAACTAAAATACATTTTACATAAATCATTCAGTCAGAATTAAAGTTACATAGAAATTAGATGAATCTAACTGCATATGGATCTACTTGCCTGCAACTTTCCAGCTAACTAAGAGCTGCCAGTTGATCTATAGGTGGTGGTAATGCACCAAGATACGCAGAAATGCATCAACATAAGGCAGTGAAGAAGAAGAAGAAGAAGAAGAAGAAGAAGAAGAAGACTGCATGCAAACAATCATAAACAAGATACAGATACTTTAAAAATCCCCTTTGCAAATGTTTTATAAGGAAAGACATTTGTTAGACCTCAAGGATTCACACAATGCAGTTTGGTAAGAAACAATGAATGTAAACAGAAACTTTGTTTCCCACAGGACACCTTTAATGGCTTTAGTGTACAGGTACAGAGTGAGGTCAGTTGTAATCTGATCACATTTGATATCCAACAGTCTTTCATGAAACAAGATGGCTCTGTGGTGAATGATGGCCTGGACCAAACATGATTCAACATGTTGTGGTTTGAAGTTTGCTTTTCATTTGGTCAGGTAGTGGTGGTACCAGATTATTCAAGATTTTGAATAATTCAAGACAATAAAAGGTTTTACTCCAAAACATAGTATAGGTCTGCATGCAGTTTTGACAGAGAGCTGTTGCCCATTGCACAACATTTTAGAGCCACTATGTGTAGAATTTTAACTTTGGCACCCCACCCTAGTGGTACTGTAATATAAAAAAGACACTGTGGCAAAAAATACTACACATGTGCAGTGGGGGGTTTCATTCAGAATACTTCAATGTAGAATTTGGAGGATGTCAGTTTCCAGAAACCATGTAAAGTAATGTAACTGTAAACAAAATATATTGTGTGATGAGACTGGAGAGGACAAATAGTTGATGTTGGTGAGTTGAGCTTTCTCTTAACAGAGTGCTGCTACAGTGTTTAGGAGATCCTTGTGTAGTTCACTCCTGAGTTTCAATTTGTAACCTCCCATGGTTTCCTGCCAGTGTCCATTATCTGAGCAGTGAGTTTGATGAGGGCAGCTACTGTGAATCTTCAGAATTTCAATGATTGGTGATGGGATGCTCATCCCTTAACAGCCCCACTTTAAAAAGGCAATTTATTATATAATCTGAAATGTTACTGTTTCACGAGGAAAGATTGGGAATCATCTAATGACTTAAGTAATAATTCATAGTGAGCTTGGCTTTCATGCTGGCCATTATTTTTCTGGGAATAGAAGTGATATCTTTTAATAGGATTTCCCAGTGATATGCCATTTCTGAGCTGGACGGCTCTTGGAAATACCACATGGATGAAATGCTGTACAGATGCTGTCTTGGACATAGTGAATTACTCTCCCTCCAGTAAATGAACAGCAAAATGGTTATAGTTAATAAGCAAAAATCCAGATGTAACTGATGTAACCGTTATCTGTCCATCAGAATTTAATCTGTGGGCAACTTCCTGATAAAGAGGCAGAAACATAACCTCTTTCCAACCTCATTAGTGTAGGTAATAAAAGTCTTCATGTGCCTTTTGGTGGTGGCATTGTTATTAGAAATGCCTTAGCACATCATGAATGAGAATGCTCCAATCATGGCTGACCCCAGTAGAGCAGTAATAGGTGATACTTTTGGGTGCTAGAAATAGATTACATTGTGTTGTGTATTTTGGGCTACTATAAGATCCGTAGTGAGATACACCTGATGGATTGTGGTTAACTTTAGCTACCGTGGTTGGTGTTAGCCTTGCTACTGTAAAGACATGCTGTTGGGCTAATAAACGGTTAGTATTCCGGGTTATCATTTTTATATCTAGTAACATGAAACTGTGAAGAATATAACACATTGTATTTTCCGGCTCATTTTATTTCCTGTGTGATTTCTGCTTTACATGTTGTGTTAGATGTCGACATGATGGTGAAGAAGGGATATTCACATGGAGACATTTTGGATCAATGATTGACACCTGCATTGATTGCAGGGCTTACATACAGTATTGTGTTGTAGTGATGTTTGCATCCTTAATCAGTCAATGTACGACAAAGTGGTAAATACTGATAGAAAACTGCAGGTTTTCTGTGGTATTGCAGTTGATTTCAGTGGTATAATTTGAAGGCATGTCATGTTTTGCCACTTCTGAAAAAAACAGAAATAAATAGTGTAATAAATTGATACATTAATCGGGACTTGGAAGCATACATTTTATTACCAAGAGAGCATGCTACTCATGATACATATGTCTTCCAGATTCAGATGTTTGATTTTACAAGGAGCGCTTACATCCTGGATTAGGACGAGAACATTCACAAGAATGGGATAGTATAGTAGTAGTATAGTATAGTCAATTCAGCTCTCTGTGAAAGGACTCAGCAGGAAGATGCTCCTCCCATTAGGCTGATTTTCTCTACCTGTCTTCTTAGATCTGCAAAAGCTTTGATGTTCTGGTGTAAACAGAGGGCATGTGGAATCTATTTCACTATCAGGTCTCGTGAATCTAAACAGACTTGCAAATTTAGGCTGCATTTAAGCTGAAGAATTGACGCAGTGTTCAAATTGTGTTATGTTTCCTGTGAAACCTGTTCTCCCATTGTTCTAATGGGGAGTGAATCCCCATGCATCTCCTACCTGCTGTCCTGTCCGGTCCCCATCCTGTCCTCGTCCTGTCCTGTCCTGTCTGTCATGCCCTTGGCTGCCTTGGCCCATCTGAGACAGTCACACAGAGACATGTCATGCAGATATCCTCCTGAAAGACAGCTTCCCTTGTCAGTCTCTGTGTAACTCTGTCCCCCTGCTCAACCCAGCTTTGGCTCTGTTAACCCTCTTCTCTTCTCCCTTCCTCTCTGTCTCGTGGCACCAGGCCCGGCTCCCCTCCTGTTCATCCACCCTAAGCATTGCTGAGGTACTTCTGCATGTGTTCTAATGCATTGTTACGGCCGTCATCAGCATCGGTTTCTACTCCCTCCTTCTCCAACCGCACTTCTTACTTCCTGCCTGAAATGATTGCTTCACCCCCTAAACTTCATATCCTTTCCCTTGTGTGTGCTTGTGTTCTATCCTGCCTGCTGCCCTCCTGCTGTCTCTCTGTGGTGTTTAACACACGTTCTCCGTTTCTCCTCTCTGGATTTGTCTGGATGTGGTCTTGTTATGTTTTGCTTCAACATTGTCTTGTAGTAAAATGCCCTGTTGCCCTCACTCTGAAACACATACTGTATCTAACCCTCCACAATCACACATTCTCCAAAATAAACAAACCTCCATCACTTGGCATCTTCCTCGACTGCATTTCAACCTCAGAACTGAAGTTGAAAGATGCTTGAATTATGCATTTGAATGCAAGTCATATTGCTTGCACAAACAAAGTGTGTAGCTACACACCTCAGTTTCTTGAATAGGGCCTCTCTCACACACACACACACACACACACACACACACACACACACAGCATCTTGTAAAAGAGAAAAGAGCTGGTGAATGTGCTGTAAGCCTTTGCAGCTCTCCTGTGCTTGTTACTCTGGTCAGGCCCCAATGACTCTGATCTGTAGTGATAAAGACGTGGCCTCAGTACAAGGGCGTGGAAGAGTGCTGACACTTGTCCAATGTGATATCAGAATCCATTGATTACCTGTAATTGTGCAGTAATGAAATCTGTGCACAATGTGCAAGAAATCATCTCTTTTCCCCAAAGGAATTGTCATGCAGTTACTGTCCTGCGTTTATATATAGAGAGCAAATATTTATCTTATGTTTATCTTTTTGCACATATATTGGTATTATTGCTTACATTAGTCGTAATTGAAGCATAAAAATCCAAAATACACTGTACATTATTGTATGGTAATTTATAAATGAATTTAATGTTTATGATGCTGACTTGACCAGGTCAGTATAGTTTAATAAAGTGTATTATAGTTTGGAATTTATTTATTTTTTTGCCCTTTTTTCCTATCTCAACTAATATATTTTTGTAGAACTTGTAGTGTTGTGGTTTATAGTTTTTATTCGTTACATTTGTTGACATTGGCATGCTTAATTTTCAACTATAAAATGTGCTGCTCAGCATATATCTAATTCTTGGTCACAATCCTTTGATAACCCAATTTAAGAGATCCTTTTTAATGTCAGAAAACAAATATCTACTATATATAAATATGTATATACTCTTAAATGTTTATATCAGATTGGCCTAAAAATCCAATATCAGTCAGGCTGTATTTTCAGTGCCATCACATATGTTTTGAAATAAGTTTTATTTACCTTATTCTATATCAAAATAATAATGGCATAAATATGGCAAAAAGTCCAAGCATTGTCTAAAAGTAATTCAATTACTGTGCTCGTAGTAGTATGATTGGAAGTTCAATCACTGTAACTGGATTACTGTAGCCATTACTTGTACTCTGTATCCTCCCGCCAGCTGTTGCCAGACAGAGGCATTGGCTACTGCCAGGGGTCAAGCACTCACTTGGGTTCACTTCTTAACTTCTACTTGCACACACAGAGAAAGGTGTCCACAGCAGGAGCACTCTACTGAAACGGTCAAATCCACTAAACTGGTTCTGTTCTTCATCCATCTTTGGTTTTATTGTGTTGTTGGTGGTTAGTGTTTTCTAGTTGTTTGCCACGACTTTTCATTTTGAATTTCCATTGATTCGATTGCAGAATGTGTGTCAGGTTAGTACTGGCTTAGTTCATGGATATGTTTGTGTGCGCTTTTGGTGTGTTAGTGTGCAAAATGAGGAGACCGTGTGAGCAATTGTGTTTTAAAAGCATCACTAACTGATATGTTGTGTGATCAGTGTGGGTGTGCATGCCTGTTGCCTGCATCTGCGGGAGAGTGTGTGTGGCATGAAGGTGAGTGACTATCCTGTGGCTTCCCCCAGGCCTCACGGAGAGAATTCAGGGCTCACCTGGATGAGGTCATCACGCTCAAGTCAAGGTACTCTACCTTGGACCAGGTAAACCCACTAACTTACTTCCAGCCTTATCTACCGGCATGCAGGCCACTGGCATCCCACATAGCACCTCACCCCACTAGTGACACACACGTACGCACAGGCAGAGAGAGGCACACTTAACATTTGAGACAATATCGTACTGGGCAACCCCTTGCTATGGCATGTAGCACTGGAACAGGTTAGCAAACCTGGTCTTACTCTAGTTTATTATCTTTGCTTATACTCCAAGAACAACAAATATGATATACACAGTATATGGTGGCTTGTTTTAAGCTGTAGTGGGAGATACAGGAGAAACAAAAGTTTAAAATCCCCAAAAAAGTGAAGATGTCACAGTGCGATAGATCAAAGCAGGGCGATATTGGTAGAGTAGACCCCATTTACACGTGGTATTAACATGTGATCTGTGTCTGGATATTTTACATTCATACATGAACACACAATCCTTTTGTTAGCAAATGAGCAGTTTTAAGTATTTCACATTAGAGATTTCTGTCTGTGCTATATTTTCACTGCTCCTCTCACTGGTTTTAGGTGGTAATGTGTACTTCCATGCACCTATAAATATTTAGCAATATTTTAATCAAAATGCCATGTCAACTGTGGGGTTGTTTGCTTATTTAGTCAAGAATATTTAATGTAACAGTGAAATAAGATTTGAAACCAAACTTTTAGGCTCTAAGAAAATAAAGTGCACCCAACAAGTTGAAAGGTCACCTATACCCCATACAGCAGCATCCCTTCCATTGACTCGGAACATGCCATGTTTAACAGGTCCTACCTAATTAGCATATTGAGATTGGATCACAATGTGGGCAAAATTGAGATAACAAGAATGCTTATTGATAGCAGGTCTAAATGCAAAGGCCAAGCTGATATCATTATCCAGATACAGATTGTATGTTAATACAATGTGTAAATGAGGTCTTAGTCTTGATTTTGCAAACACAAACACACATTTTACACTTCCTCATATAACAGATTTCTACAGGGGGAGGTGTGTAGTGCGTGGTTCATCCAGAGATAAGTTTTCGAGTTAGTGTGGTGATACACATGGCAATAAAAAAAAACATGATTAAAAGTCAAAAGAAATAAAGCAGCAATTGAGTTGAAGAGTTGCTCAAGAAGATGCCCTGTGTATCACCACCTTTAGTGGTCAGCAACATTCCTCCCCATTGCCTCTCTCTCTCAGGATCTCCACCAGCACTCATTCTCTTTCATTTGTCACCCATCTGATCATTTGATGTGATTTGTGTATCAGTGGATGATGATATTGTAGTGTTTTGTTTTTGCAGAAAAGTGTGTAAGTATCTGTGTGCATGTACCTGGTTTGAATTTGAGCGCAAGTGTGTGTGTGTGTGTGTGTGTGTGTGTCTGGATTAACAGATGATCCATGGGGCAGTAATTGGGAAGCCCTACAGAAGCCAAGATTGCTCGGCAGTCAGTGGAGAGAGCAGAGGCCTTTGCTGAAACACATTTCCTCACCGCTGTGTCACTCTCTTTCCCGCTGTCATTTCCCCCCCTCAGGCTCTTGCCTCCACTCCCCAGGGAGGAGGGCTTGGCTCTGGATTACCACAGTAGCATTTTGTCCTGCCCTCTACCACTCTGTTGCTATCACTCCAGCATTTTGTCCTCTGCTCCATTCCATCCCTCTCCCTCTCTTGCCACGTCCAGTGGGGCGAGGCGGTTGAAGCCGGTTCAAACGAGCCTCCCTTGCCCTGTCACAGCCCTCTCCTCCTCACGGCGGACGGATAAATCTTCCCCTTTTTGCATAATTTGTGTGACAGCTCCTTTGTTTTGTGCTGAGCTCAGCACCGCAGCGGTTGCATCCCATCATTTCCTGGAGCATCTCCTCAGCCAGCTGGTTATTAGCCCCATTGATTTTCCCCCGGGGGGCTCGCAGCCCTCAGAGCCACGTGTCTCGCTGACCTGGCCACGCTCACTATTCTGTGTCTGTAGACACCATTGCCACCGCCACCCGCTCCCCAGCCCAATGATCTTGCTGGCAGATCTCCATGACAACCCGTCGTCAGACTGTTTCCGTGGCGACGGCGGGGTTGGTGTGTTGAGTTACTAATGTTTCTGGTGTGGGGGCCACCGTTTTTTATTTTATTTTTGTGTGTGTTTCTGCATTATCAGCATACTAAGATGTGCCATTAAGATGAGTGAAGGTGTAAAGCCCAAATCCTCAGACACACACGCTCACACAGATGTGTCAGCGTTCACTGACTTTGTTTCAATTTTATTTCATATATTTTTGCTTACTGAGGGGAAACTGCTCTCTTTGTGTGTGTGTGTGTGTGTGTGTGTGTGTGTGTGTGTGTGTGTGTGTGTCTTTTGTTGCAATTGTTTTGTATCCCTCATTTGAGCTCATTTCTTTCTTGAACTTGGTCAGTCTCTCACCAGTAACAGGGGGATTGCGGTGAAGGGTAGATTAGAAATGAGTGTGAGAGTGTTTGAAAGTCTGCTTTTTTGTCTCCCCCAACCTCACTTCCCCCTATATAACCCAAAACACCCCATTCTGCTTCTGCACTCATTCTCTACACACTCCTCACTTCTTAACACACACACCTTCCTGTAGCTTTTCCACTGTGTTCATCTCCATATGCAAACTGTCTCCCCATGGCTCTCTGATGGTATTTTCTACTAGCTATTTATTTTTTATTTTTGCCATACTGAGGTTTTCCACACGTGTCAGTCTTAGTGTCATCACTCCACACTGCATTAAGGTTTTTAGCTTTTTCTTAGTTAACGGTGACTGTACACTTACTGCATTAACCTTAGCTGCAGGACAGATTAATACTACAATAGAGGCATATGTAAAACTGGTAGTAGAAAACTTGTGATTCTTGTGGTTTGTCTGTGTGTTTAAAGAGACTAGCTAGGTAGTGAGCTTCTGATGTAATTGTTATGCGTTATTAGTATCTTTTTTTATAATTTTAGGTGTATTTTGCAGTTCTTTTTTAGCAAGGCACACCTTGTACAAAAATGTCCTAGCTGTCGATCGTTAGTTTTCATATGTGCTTTTCAATGTCTGCAAGTTTGATCTATGTCTTGCTGTAGCTGTATTTAGCTCCCTTAATCCCCACCTTTGTCCTTTTTCTGTCTCTTTTTTTTCATCATACTTCTCCCTCTCTGTATATGAGGGCTGTGCAGTTGTGGCACAAATCTCCTAGCAACCACAGCTAGTGCCATCATGGAGGTCCACTGGAAAATAGGCTGTAAAAAAAAAAATACAAATCAGAAAGAACAAGTAAGCTAAAAGAACAGATAGTAGATTTCAAAATCACTATCATTCTCATACATGTATACTTACCTGCACGTGTTCATTTAGGTTTAGTGAAGCTGTGAGGAGTCTGAAAAGTTAGATTCATTGTCATGTCTTCCTCAGGTCTTGTCCTTTATCTCATCTCTACTCAAAGTCTCAAACTACATCTCAAAATAGTTGTAGTTTGAGTAGCTCAGTTAACCTCAACAAACAGCTACCTCTTGGTATTGTTAGCCAGCCCACAATGCTTATTAAAGCAATGTTACTCTTATTATACAACTATTAGATGCTACAATGCTTCTAACTAATGTGTTAGCTAGTGCTCAAATCAAAAAGATTTAATTAATATGGACTGTGACATGTTGTTGTTGTTGTTGTGACTTGGTCAGCCCATCTACTTGACAACCCATGCATTACCAACTTACATTTAGAATTAGCATTAGCAGGCTAAAAAATAACGGTTGCAGTAAGTTATACTGTTACCATCATGTTAAATGGAAAAATAAAAGGCATATTTTCACCTAAACAACTTAATCAAAATAATATCATATTTGGAGTAAAAAAATAAGGCATTATTCCATGTTTTTTTCTTATTGGTAACAAAAGTTGCCTCTCAACACCTCTGAATTCTGCCACTTTCTGGTGGCACTCAGTCCATTATCTAACAAATATGAAAGTACATTTATAAAAATGTCCCCTAAATAGTAATTTGTTGGGGACTATTTTCAGCTGTGGATTAATGCACATTTGGTTTACTAGTGAGCAGCAGGATTGTGTACGTATGTGGGATTGGCATAGAATAAACAGTGTGTGTGTGTGTGTGTGTGTTCATGGTAATGAAGGAACATGTCACCCCATGCAACAATGTGGCTCACTGATGTGTTTATAATAGTTTTTGGACAACAATGGAGCTCTATGCACAGAGGAATAAGCTATATGAGTCTTTGCAGAGGCAAGACTTGTTGGTATCAATTCATTGTTTCAGTCCATTCATGGAATTTGTTGGCTATAAGAAAAAAATTAAATATCACCAGCCTTATTGTTTAACAGTGAACAGATAGTTAGCTAACCGGATAATGTTATCTCAGTCCAAAATGGCACTTATGGTTGGCCTTGTTATAACTTCTAAGACACAAAACAGCACAAAACTTTACCTCTGAACACAGAACTATATTTGGGGGAAAAAATTCTAAATGTTTTCAGCTGTTTATCTTTTTAGCTCATAGGGCCTCCAGTATGGCTGCCGCAGGGTGCAATATGCCACCTGAAAGCCCATTGCCCTTTCTTTCCTTCTATCTTTTTCTCTTTCTTTCTATCTCAGTTCGCTCCTTGCAGCTCCCTTCTCCTGCTAGGGTTGCTTGTCGTAGTGGATGCCTGTCTGTCTGTTTGTCCCTACGTCCGTCTGTCTGTCTGTCTGTCTGTCTGTCTGTGGTGTTGTGGTTGCTGGGACAGATGCACTGATGCCTGTGATTCGATGCTTTATCTCCACTAGCTCCAGTGTAGGTTGGAGGGGCTTAAAGATGATCGCAGGAGGACCTTCAGCTCTCGAGTAACTATCCCGCCCCCCTCCCCTCCTTCCCTTTCCCTCACCCTCCTCCGAGGAGCGCGCAAAACAAACGCCCCGCTCTGTGTTCCCCCCCCGACCCTCCCCCCCGACCCCTCCTCGCTTGCCTCGCTATCTTTCTAGCTATCGCTCACTCTCTTTCTCTGTTTGTCTCTCTATCTGTCTGTTGCCGCTGGTCTCTTTCTCGTCCTCAATCTGTCTGTCGTTCACTCTGTCTCACTATTTCTCTGTCCGGTCTGTTAGGAGTCTTCTTAACTTCGTCTCCCACGCACACCTTTCTCAGTCTGTCTCTCTTTCTCTCCCTCCATCTGTCGGTCTGTCTCTGTTTCTGTCTTTCCGGTTAACATCCTCTGCTTTCAGTAGCTATGTCTGGTGTGCTGGATGTCTGTTAAGTAGATGCCATCAGGCCGCTCAAGTGGTCTTTATTGTTTTTGTTCTTTTCCTCCTGTTTTCCCTTCTTTCTGCTGTGTCTCGGCTCTGTAGTTTAGTGAAGTCTGTCTAGTCCGTGCTTCCTGTTTTTGTTTGTTTCTTTTCTTTCCGGGCTGTGGGACCACGTAATGCTGATCCTCATCCTTCCACCCATGTCTCTTTCTGTCTACCTACCTGTTTTTTCTATCTTTCTGTCTCTCTCCATCCCTACCTCCTCCACCATCCCACCCAACTTGCCCCACCTCCCATCTCCCACCCTCTCACCTCGGCTGTTTGGTGCTCAGTGGTGTCACAGTATTAGCCTAGTAATGATGGCGGTGAGGGAGGGGAGGAGGGAGAAAGAGGTGGGTGGCTGGGCGGGTGGGGTAGAGAGACCTTCACCATGGGTGTTTTGGTTCTCCATACACCACACACTGCCCACACCCAACTTATGTGTGTTATTGAGATGCAGCAGTTGCAACAAAGTAAAGGAGGACTGCCAGAAGCCACACAGAGTGAAAGACATGTAAGGGCAGACTGAACATGATTGACAATTAGTTATGCCAGTCATCACATCTGAAAAAAGGTACATGGACAGGCCAGCTAGGAGTCAGGAAGACAAATGGAGAGCTAAAAATTCCCCAAAATCAAGCCCAACTTACAATTGTCCAAAAGACACTTAAGTTTAAATATCTGCCATGATTTTGCCAAGACTGTAAAATATTGGCATCAGAACAGATTTTGCCTAGATTTATGTACTATTTCTGTATATTGGTTTAGTTTTATACAGGAATACTTGTATTCTGTGCCAATCTTGCAGCCTGATAACTTGCAACTTGTGATTCTCCTTCCCTTATTAAGTCCTTCCCTAAAGTTGAGCTTCACAAAAGCATGCTCATACTGTAACACAGCATCTTTTTTATAAGTTATATATCGTTTTAGTGCTGTGTAGCATCTGTAACAACACTGCATCGGTGCTATGTTCGTTTTATATAAATACTGTACCATTAACAAACAGCATGATCACCAGGAGGTTGGCTGCTTCTGACAGCAGAGGTGAAATGGCTACTTGGCAGTTGCCACCTGTCCTATAGACTCTTTTTGTTCTTGCTTTCATTTGCCGCTAATGGCATTCCACTGTAAATTACGTGCGAGCTGATTAGATTCCATCAAGAAACTTGTTGCCATGAAATCTTTCTTACCATATTAAACAAGATGATGATAAGCTGTGTGTCCCAAGTTTGATTGATGTCAGTCGGTGCACTTGCTGCATCAGTTCCTGTTTGTACAGAACGATAAACTACATTCTTGTAATTGTAAAAAACAGTATACAACTGTATGACAATTAGTATAGTACTTCACTTCACACTATTAGTATGTTGTATGAAATTGGGAAATATTATTCATGGCAGATGTTGGTGCATGGCTTAACTGCCTCCAACATGTTTAAAAACTCGAGAAATGGCAAATACCAATATCCTTTTTTTGACTGGAAGAAACAGGGTTTATTGGAAATGTGGTCTTTATTTTAAGAAGTGCTAAAATTAGAAAGATAGAGGCCAACGTGGTTTCCTTTTGTTGTACTGTTGCACTTAATTTGGCAAAGATATATCAGTTACAAACAATACCGGCACCACTTTCAGTTTATTTGTTCTCCATTCACTCACCATTAACAACAGTTACCAGTAAGTCTCAAGATGCTTTTGGGAAGCTCAGCCTAGTTTTAACCCACTCTGCTCTCCTCCCCACCTTGCCATATATTACAGGTAAAGCGCTAGTGCAGCTATCACGCCGCATCAGCGATCTCCAGAGAAACCTTACCGTCCTGCACCACATCTGAACAGCCACTATCTATACTCGACACTACATTTCCACTGCATTTGATGTTACACCGTAGCACAGTTAATACATCTGTTATGACCTTGTGATACAATATTGTCACTCTGTATGTTGTTGCCTTTGTCCAAATATTCCCTTTTAGTGCTTCAATCTAATGTGACATGTCAGTGTATTTATCAGTGTGAATATCACCTGTGATGTGATGATGTAGTGTACAGGAATTGATGATAATAGTAATGCAGGAGATGCAGCCATCTCCCAACAGCAGGACAAAGTGCACAGTGTAGTGTGACACGGCCTTTGCCAATTCTTCTGACTGTTGTTTAAATAGCTTCTCATCTCAAGCATGTCAAAAGAGCAGCCCGGTTTATCTCAAATTACCACTACCTCTGCTCTCTCTCTCTTTCCTTTTGCCCTTCGTCTTTCTCCCAACCGCCCTCCCCATCTTTAGGTGCAGTCACGATGCAGCAGCAAAGAAAATATCCTAAGATCAAGTGAGTACTCAGTTGCCAATTCAAAAGCTCTTTCCTGTGTGTCATATCTGTATGTCACCAAGTGTGCTCTCAAACACGCATAAATAGATTTTAAATGAGCATGTGATGTGACAATGAGAGCGCTGTTTGCGTGTTTGGCCATGTGTAGCTGCTGTGTGGCTGCTGTGTGCGTGCGTGCGTGCGTGCGTGCGCAATGTTTTGCCAGAGGTTGTTAAGCCTCATGTTAAGCATTAGAATATGCTGTGGAAGCGAAAGTGTATGTTTAAAGGAGAGAAATTGGGTCAAGGGAAATCAAAGCACAGCAGGGCCTATTCTTCGCTGTGAGGCAGAGAGAGATAAAGAGAGAAGGAGAGAGAGAGAGCAGATTACATATTAGTTACACCTTGCTTTGTACCTTCTACCTTTGGAATTATTAGAGAGGTATTATTAGACCAACATGGCTGCTATCGAGCACTTCTATCATCCAGCTGGGTTCCACAGCTTCTCCAAACAAACAGGAGTATTTCTTGCCAATCCCTCCTCATGGTGTTTAAATTGTGTTATTGCATGTATATACGGACATGCACTGAAAAAATAAATTAATCCAGTTATCTTGGTGACAGTGATGTGGAAACACATTAGATTACATATGTTTATTTATACAATTGTTTTGCATGTATGCATTATCATGTCCTGAGTTTTGGAATTACCTTTACTGCTGCAAACCCAGTGCGCTCAGATCAGTTTTAATTTCTCAACAGCTTTTTATTTTAAGGTTTTTCTGGGGCTCTTGGCCCACAAAAGAAAATTCTTAAAAATACAGTTTTTGTCTCCAGAGATAGTTGAGTGGTTCAGTTTCTTGCCTTTGGAGTCATGTAGATGCCTCCACTGTCTCGGGATTGAGTCCCAGCAGAGTTTTCTCCTCTCTCCCTCCCCTCTGTGTTTCTCTCAACTTTCAAACTGTCTAAATAAAGAATTAAAATGCTAAAAGGGTGAGTGGTCTCAGGTTTTTTTTCTGATTCAGGCTGGGCTAGGCTTTCATTTCAAAGCTTTAGTCTAGAGCTATGTATGTCTGAAATCACTCCCTGTTCTCTACCAAATGCACTGTATTTACTTTACACCATTTTATGTCAGTATCCGAATTCTATGTAAATAAAAAGCACACCATAGCATGTGCATTAGTTTTTCCTTAAAATCCTGCACCGCAATCCCTTTGATGCAAGTAACAGAAATGGGATACTACACCTGCCAGTGATGATAGAAAATGATGACGTTTCATACATTATTCCGATTAAGTAAAACTATTGACTATATTTGGCGATATTAACTTCTTTTTTAAATTGCAGTACAGAAAAGGCAAATGTATTTTAGTAGTAGTTTAAAAGCAATCTCAAAGCAATTTCAATTGATCCCTATCAAAAGTGTTTTTTGTTATGTGCTTAAAAAATGAATATTAGTCGATATATTGTTATTATAGTATACTATTATAAAATGTTAAATATTGGTATCTGCCCAACATATGTGAGGCTCTATACTGAATGAATGAATGTATGAATTTATTTCGGACAGAGCAACCACAGTACTGTTCCTGTTTTGTGATGAGATTTGATTTTGTGACAACCATTTCATTACAGTGTATGTAATGTCACATGTCTTCCCAGGTCACAGTGCAGTGGACATCACCAAGGTGGCCCGGAGGCACCGCATGTCCCCCTTCCCCCTCACCTCCATGGACAAGGCCTTCATCACTGTGCTGGAGATGACCGCCGTCCTGGGCACTGAGATCATTAACTACAGAGGTGAGGAGGACAGAAACCCTGCAGGTTGAGCACATCTGATTTACACCCACTTAAATGTCCTAAATGTGTTAATCTCACCCCTTGACATCTCCAATTCACCTTCCCATTATACCTGCTGACAGCTAAGGTGTCATACTTTTCAGATCGACGGAGCAACATGCGCTCGCTAAGATTACATTACAGCATTTAAACACTCTCTGTCCACAACTGGACACCTCGCTGAATCAGCCATCTGTGTCTGCATGCCACGGTGTCACTCAAATTTACTTGGCTACATACACAACAAACAAACCAGTCCTAATAATCCATGTGTCATTTACATTTACTGCTGCCTAAGATTAAAAAAAAGGTTATAACACTTGGCCTTTTTTATGGCTTTCTATTGTGTTTTTATGTTGAGAAACATTTGTAGAACAGAGTCACTTTAGGCTGCTATATATAGCAGAAAAGAAACTTAATTTGTTCGTCACATACAATCGTACAGTTCAATGTAGTGAAATTCAATCTGTGCATTTAACCCATCCTAAGCATTAGTAGCACTGGGCAGCCACATGGCGCCCAGGGAGCAACTTGGGGGTGCAGCATCTTGCTCAAGGACACTTTGACATGCGGACAGGAGTAACCAGGGATCAAACTGCCAATCTTCTGGTTGAAAGGGGTCGCACTGAGTGACAAACACTGGGAATTATTACCTGACTCTGCAGTTTCCCTCAGGTCTGAGGATCATTTTAGCATCTTTCAGATTATTGTTTTGGTTCTATGGCCTGCAACGGTACTGTTGTTAGTTCACTGTCATCAGGTTTAAAAAGTGAAATAGAAAAGAATTCTGATTCACATACATTCTTTAACATTTTTTTTTTATAATAATTCACAAGGTTGTTACATGTTTTACAACACAGGGTTGCACAATGAAACGTCGAAGACCCTACACACTACACACACACAGAACATATATACAAATACTTAAATTAGAATAGAAACAATAAAATAAAACAATATATACAGTTACTTATATATGAATTCTCCTTATTATAACAGAGCATTATAACAGAGATTTAATGCATGTTTCAATGTATCTTTGTAGCTGTATTTATGAATTTGCATGTCTAAACAGACACAGATACAAACATACACAGAGACGTTAGTTTAGCACGCGTGGGTCTCGTCAGCCTTCTGGCAGAGTGGCCTCATCGCCAGCGGAGGGGGATACAGAGCCAGGCTGAGGGCCAGAGGGGAAAACACACTCTTTAATTCATCTCTAAATACGGGGTAGCGAGGATTGGGGGCAATAACACCCTGCGGTGCACATGACGTCTCGATCAATGATGGTAGAAGGAACACTCTTTTCCCAGGTGTAAAGTGATGTTTCATGTTCTTGGAGAGGTGAGGGATTTGCAGGAGCACAGCTGGGAGGAGGACAGTGGGTAAGGAGGAGAGGAAGATGGGATATGGGAGATTAAATATTTAGAGAGACAACAGCTTGAGCAGCTCCCCTGCTGGATTTAGAGGGCTGTGTGTGTGTGTGTGTGTGTGTGTGTGTGTGTGTGTGTGTGTGTGTGTGTGTGTGTGTGTGTGTGTGTGTGTGTGTGTGTGTGGTGTGTGTGGGTGGGTGGGTGGGTGGGTGTGGGTGTGGTGTGGGTGTCTGTGCCGTGTCACAGTGTGTTGATGGTGTACCGGTTGTGAAAATACAGCAGAATATCTCGGATGAAATGCTGTTGACTTTTTAGTCAAGATGTAAGGAATGGACAAGTCCAACAGGCACGTGTGTCATCTTCTTCTACAACTGAGATGCATTATTTACAGCAGCTCGTTATGACTGTCATCTAGTAAGCTGTATGCATGCATGTGTGTGGGTGTGTGTACATGCATATGTTTCCCCTTCAACTCATTGATATCAAAGCTTAGATCTTCATATTAACGCCAACATAATCGTAGCATAAAGGCTCTGAGATAAGCTTTATATAGCCACACAGCAGCTTAAGGTATTTTTAGTGCCAGGATTTTTCTCCTCCACCCACTCTGCCTATGTCTTTTTCTGTTTTTCTTTCCTTCCCTCACTCTCTCTGAGCTATTGTCTGTGTGCAGAGTCTCTGTTCTTCCTACACAATGTTTCCTGAGTGTCTTTAAGTTGTCTGGCTGGTGGAAGTGGTTAAGAAATTTGGATAGCAACACTTGCAAACCTCCACTTGTTATATGTGAATCAGTAAAGCTAAAATAGAAAAGGAGTGTGTGTGTGTGTGTGTGTGTGTGTGTGTGTGTGTGTGTGTGTGTGTGTGTGTGTGTGTGTGTGTCGTCCGTGTGTGCTGGTCAGGTGGTGAGTCATGCAGAGAGATCCTGATGCGTGGTGTCACACTCTGTCTCTCTTTACAACACACTCGAATATATACATACCTCCGGCGGTTATGCCTCTCTGTATCTTCATCTGAATCAGATGCACTGTCTCCCTCACCCTCTGTCTCTCTTTCTCTCCAGCTGTCGCTCTCTCCCTCTGCCACCCTTTGCCCAACTTCTCCTCCTCTCCTCATACCCATGTTCTTCCTCTTTTCCCACAGATGGGATGGGTCGAGTCCTGGCTCAGGACGTTTATGCCAAAGACAACCTGCCACCCTTCCCTGCCTCTGTCAAGGATGGTTATGCTGTGAGAGGTAAGTACCGTACATTATGGCAGGTGATTTGAAATATACTCCTGTCCCGTCCATCTTAGATCAATTTAATTATTTTCTTTTGGCATTAGAGTCAGTTTTGCTGAAACAATGTAGATACGTTGCAAAGTGTAGATGTTAAAAGCTGTGAATCAACCGTTTAAATATTCAAACTAGTATTCAGGCCTCAAAAACATGTAATTGAAAAAGAAATGGGATATTTTCAAATTAAATTAGGGCTTGAGCAGGCCGGTCCAGGACAGGTTAGCCAGAAAATCTGCCATGGATGTCCAATTTCACCTCAGTAATTTACACCCTAAACTAACATTTACACAGTTATATGTAGAGCCCATGATATGTTCATAAGGTACAATAATTGTTCCCTAAAACTAAAATAGAAAAGACAATGTTTAATTCAACACTGGACTGGACACTTTTTAGGTCTTTTGGTCATTTATGGAACACAGTGGAAGCTCTGCAGCCGGTTGCACTAGCTGTTCAAAGTTAAAATGTAGCTGTGTTATAACGTACAAGTTTAGTACTGTATGTGGAGATTTACACATCACTAAATTAAAATAGGTTTCACTAACAAACTAGATCTAACATAGAGATTAGTTGGTAAGGGTAATTGTCAGGTGTAACTGTTGCGTAACCAACTGAACCAGCTAACTGACAGAATTAAGGTTAGATTGCCATATGAACCATTTGACTAAAGAGTAAAAGAGGTAATATGGATGTTCCACACATCTTACCTTACACTTGATTAAATAGTAATACAAACATTTCATGAAAATAATACAATATACCTGAAATTACTACTGTACATTTTATGCCAATAAGTTATCTGACCCTATGCTAATATCTTAGCACAGAGAACATAGAAAAAGACATTACACACAAACGTAGTGATAGATTTATGAATCACTGGAGCGACCCAATCCAGTTTCTTGGGTTTTCTTAAAAAGGAAGTTGCAGAACATAGATAAAGCTGAAGAACTAACCAGGCCAGTGTGTCTTTCCCCCTGTATTAATGACCTGATTGTCCTAGTTAGAGATGAAGACACTGGGGCAGTGGAGAACTGCCTCAGGAGCCATGTAAGGGCTTCTTCTGCCAAGGTGAACTGAAGGCTCTGCACTGTGGGACATGGAGGGGGCTGTCCTCCATAGCTGCCAGGTGGAGACGAGTGGCAAGACATATGGGTTTATTTTTGCTCAGAGAGATTTCATTCCAGTGGCTCCACCAACTCCTTAGAGTGTTTTTTTAGGTGAGATCCAGGCAAATTGAGTTGACTTGTTTTGGTCAAGAAATCAGTGGCTGGGCGTCCTGGAAAGCATTGAGGGCCCTGTTAACCTGGAGAGCAGGGCGGCAGCTTGCTAGCTCCAGGCAGCTCAAAAGCTCTTGTATGTAACATCTGCTGTTGGCTCTTGTTGTTGGAGTAGGAGGAGCAGAACACCACAGGTCTCTCTGGATTTTATGCAGCTGTCCTGAGGGCCTGGCGTCCGCTGAGACGTACACGTGCAGATTTTAGAGATTTTAGTGCCTAGACTATAATGGGTGTGGAAGGAGCCAATAACCTATTGCTTAACCAGAACACAGTGCATATTTTTACCCTTTTACTAACCTGCTACCCCCCAAAAATGAATTAGTCTTAGTTAGACGGCTGGATCTCTGGGTGGGAAATGGTAAAAACATCACATTTCCATTGTGTCAATTTGTGAAAAATTGAAGAAAAAAAAACTGGTTGTTTTTAACTCAGCAACAGATGTTCATTGTCATCCAGTGGTGTTTTCCAAGTGTTTCACAAGGAAAAGAGTGGCAGGTTTTCTTTAATAAGTGGGGAAGCATTTAATCCTTTAGTTAAGATTACATGTTAAACCATGAAATTCAAGTCACAGGTATGTCACTCACCAAGGACATTTTGCAGTGTCAAAGGATATTTTAAAGTTTGTGATGAGCTTAATTTTTGTTCTTGTGTGTTTGGTCTGTAAAAGAGCAGAATAATAAGGGTGAATTTTCGGTTTTCCTATTGGCTCAAGTCAGCTATTTGGCTGTAGCAATGCTGAAAGTGATGGTTTCTGAACACCTCAGGGGGAAGGCATGATTTGCAGAAGGAGCGGGTTCATGTAAACTGTGAAACCTGCAAGAATTGAAAATACTTTGTATGTCTGTTTTTGAGATGTTTAATTAAAAAACATCAAATGTTGATGTCTCTCTCCTTCTCTTCATGTTTGTTCATTCTGTAGGCCACTGAAATAAAATGACTCAACTAAATGGCACACTCCTACACACACACACTCACATTTTCAGCTGCACACGTGTGAATGCTATTAAATCTTTCTTTTATTTTAGCGGCTGACGGCCCAGGCGACCGCTTCATCATTGGAGAGTCCCAAGCTGGAGAGCAGGTCCGCGCCCACGATGACACTTTAGACACACACACCTTTTCTAGCTCACAAAAAGACCCCTACACACACCCACACAACCTGTATATGAAAATAAAGTACTTCACTTTTGTCCTTCACCTCACGCCTTGACCAGCTGTAATAGCTCACCAGTGTGTTCCCTTAGCAGGTGATGAAAAGCCCTTCGCCCCAAAGCAGGGCTCGAAAGTCAAAGTACTGCCAAACTATAAAACAGATTAGACCTCTGAGACAAGAGTAGGCTACAGAGATTTATTGACTACCTCGACCTCTCATCTTGAACAAAATCAGCACACATGCCAACACATACTCCATACATGCCCCCTTATATTGTTTATTAGGCCTACACATTTTTTACATGCAGTTTTGTTGTGTTTTTACAATAATTTGATCATTGTTTTGGCCCAAAGCTGTCTTCAGTTTGTGAGATGCTTTTGGGGAAACTTTGGGAAAGTTATCTGTCATTTCACTTTATTCTATTTTACTTTAGGCCATTGTGTGAAATGAGCCACCCTATTAAAAGGCATTGCACATTTAATTTTTTTTTCGATAGGACAAAATATATGACTAAAGTTAAAGGATAAACCATGACACCATTTTCTGTGTCTGTGTCTCTCTGCAGCCCACCCACACAGTGATGCCTGGCCAGGTGATGAGAGTGACGACAGGTGCCCCTATCCCATGCGGGGCCGACGCTGTAGTCCAGGTGGAAGATACCGAGCTGCTCCGCGAGTCTGAAGACGTAAGTCTGACTTCTGGTCTTTTACCCGATGAAGAGGCAGGGAGATGTCAGAATCAGGGCTGTGGTCAACTCAACCCAACCAGAGTTTACCCTGTGAAGGGCATCAGTAACTTACAGCAACTTGTACAGGTATTACATAGTCTATACCAACACCATAGCAACTGAAAATTGATTCTGGTTGTTTTAAATGTCACAGAGAGTAAGTTTAGCCCAGAGATGAGCAAAATGCACAATGCATTTTGGTCTAGTATTAAAAAACTGTATCTGTTCACATTGATGGATCTGACAACTGGTTTGTCTTTCAGGGCACAGAGGAGCTGGAAGTACGAATCCTAGTACAGGCTCGCCCAGGGCAGGACATCAGGTTAGTGTGTTATTGTGTTGCTATTAAGAAGAAAACCAGAATCACCATTTTATTTATCAAATACTGTAGATTTGGTAGACAGTATCAATCACCCTCCTGCCTTTTTGTATGTTAGCCCACCTCTGATACACTTTAGTGTAAATAAGGGTCTTTTAAATTAAAGCTGAAAAGAATGAAGGCATTATGAAAGCACAGTTGATTTTTGGTTATGCTGCTGGCTCCTTGCCTTCATTTTGATCATGTGATTGTGATCCTACTTGATATTTTATTAACCTCATTACTGGTTATGGCAGTACCGGTACTTAGAATACACATCAATTTGTGCTACATTTGGGGTGTTTGTTTGGTTCCTATTGTACCTTTACCTTAGACAGTAGGGTATATACAATATTGAATTGAAGTGCATTTTTCAACATTCTTCCCTTTCTCTCTTTCTTTTCCTCTGAACCATCGTCTTCGCTGTCCTGATATAGGCCCATCGGTCATGACATTAAGCGTGGGGAGTGTGTGCTTGCAAAGGGCACCCACATGGGCCCGTCTGAGATCGGCCTCCTGGCCACTGTGGGAGTCACAGAGGTGGAGGTCCAGAAATTCCCAGTGGTGGCTGTCATGTCCACAGGAAATGAGGTAAGGGGTTAAGAAAAACGTGCATGCTTTCATCAAAAAGTTTTATTTTTATTTGGGAAATTATACCCCTTGTGCACTCAACCCACACTGTATCTGTATTTGCCAAAAAGGTTCGGCCTCAGCTGCTGAAGGTAACAACAACGTGCCATCTTTTCTGACAGCATACCTTGTTCATATTTATGCACAATCAACATTGTTTGCTTTGACTGCGGACACCAGAACAACATTCAGAGCTGAATGCGCACTCAGCCGTTGCATGTGTGCTTTCAGTTGTGAAGAATGTTTATATCTGTGACCAGGTGGTTTCTTTTAAACGCTGGGATCATATTTGTGCCTTTTCTGTGTGACTGATGTGCAGTTTAAATTTCATGGGGTGTTTAACCTTCATGGAGATCCTCAGCAGACTCTAGATACCCATAACACCTTGTTCTTGATGCTGTGCAGATATGTCTGAATTGTGTAAATCAGCCGTGAGTCACCTACTCCATGGCCACATCCCAAACCTATGAATTGTGATTGTCCTCATCTCCCCTCTTTTGAGCAAGTCTGATGAAATAGAGGATTTGTCTTCTCAGTTTTACACACTCTACCTGTAGCAATGTTAATTTGACCATCTAGATTTTGAGTACATTTGTACTCTGTACTAATGAACAAAAAACTGAAATATCTGTGCAGAGCTGGCTTTTACAACTGAAAGTATACAGTATGTCTGCCCACAAACCCACTGTGAACCTGCTGAATTAGATGCATGTTCATTTGTGGTGTTGCTTTCCTTCAATAATTTTAGTATTCAGCAGTGCTTGTTGACGTTTCCTCATCCCGAGGTCTCCTCATCCGAGAAACAGAAAGTTCAGATTTGTAGTTCAAAAGTAGGAAGGTCAAAATGTATCAACAAGACCTTCAAATAACTGATTTAGCAAGTTGTTCTTGGTTTTGTCTGAAAGTAGGACTGCAAGTAATGATTATTTTTATTTCATATTTATTATCTATTATTTTTTTCAATTAATCGATTAGTCATTTAGTTTAATGTTACAAAATAGTGAAACATACTCATCACAAGTTCCCAGAGCCCAAGTTCTTCAAAGTGCTTGCTTTATCTAAAAAACCATCAAAATCCATTCGAAAAGCCAGAACCAGAGAATGAATGGCGTTTTTTGCTTGATAAATAATTTAAACAATTAATTGATTGTCAAAATTTATGGCAGTTCATTTTCTGTTAATCGACTAATCGATTAATCATTTCAGCACTATCTAAAAGCACAAGCAACACCAAATGATCAAATGTTGAAACTAGTGTTACCTCACTCAGTCACCGTAAAATATAATATTTTTTTAAACCAAGTCAAATTTCTGGCAATCGCTTTATGGTCCTATTTTTCAGAACCAACCCATTTGGTACCAAGAGCAGGCTAAATATAGTCATAATATGATAGTAATAAAAGGATGTTTGCCAACAAGAGTCTTGTCTTCCAGCTGAATAATTATATCTATACCCACCAGACTTGCTTCCACCCAAAGAGATGCTAAGAATATTTCATATAACTTTTAGGCCACATCTGGTTTTAATTTGTACCAACTTAAAAAATAACGGCTATTTAATGTACAAGGAGTGTTTCTAATGTTTCATTTCTCCCCGTGTCGTGGTAGCTGCTGAACCCGGAAGACGACCTCCATCCTGGGAAGATCAGGGACAGCAATCGCTCCACCCTGCTGGCCACTATCCAGGAGCACGGCTATCCAACCATCAATCTGGGCATCGTGGGAGACAAGTATGCCTTTACATATATACTATACTTGTTACACCTTCAATATAATGTTCATCATCTTGCTATCCTCCAAAACTAGCTCTCTATTTTCCTTTTTCCTCCATTATTTCCTCTCCTGTGAGTTGATGGTTCACATAAGTGTGTGTGTTTCTCTGTGCCCCACAGCCCCGATGACCTTCTCAACGCTCTGAATGAAGGCATCAGCCGTGCTGATGTCATCATCACCTCAGGAGGAGTGTCCATGGGAGAGAAGGTATGATGGCAGAACACATCCTCAATCATGGTATTGTCTTTCACTGACACCCTGTGGTGGAGGGGGGAATGACAGTCTTTATTTTAGAGGAAATTATGATTAAAAACACCAAAACTAACAGATACTATTTATGGGTTGTCTGAGTTAACTTAATTTATGAGATTGATATAGTAACAGAAATATAATATTGTTCTTGTATGTTTCGACAACTGCAATTTTAATGTATTTTTGTAGGACTACCTTAAGCAGGTGCTGGATATTGATCTTCATGCTCAGATCCATTTTGGTCGTGTTTTCATGAAACCAGGGTATGAAAATGAATCTACTTTATTCTCATGCAACTTTTCACAGCACAGTTATCAAATGCTTAACAGAAAATTGAAATAGAGTTTTGAGTTTAAATATCAGATGTACATTTACAGCACTGTTGCATAAAACATTCAAATATACTAAAAAGTTGTTCTTCTTTTTCAGTCTCCCAACAACATTTGCCACCTTGGACATGGACGGTGCTCGCAAACTTATCTTTGCCCTCCCAGGTAGTGTGTGAAGTTGAGAGAAAGAGTGATTCATTCGCTGTTTCTGAAGAGGTGTTACTCATATATTTCTCTCCCTTTTTTCTGTTGTCGCTGTCCTCTCTCTCTCTGTCTGTCTGTCCTAGGAAACCCCGTGTCTGCTGTTGTCACCTGTAATCTTTTTGTCATCCCTGCCTTGAGGAAGATGCAGGGCATTTTGGACCCTAGGCCCACCATCATCAAAGCGAGGGTAGGATGCACAGGGAATCCAGGGAAGCCTGACTCTCTGGTCAAGACACAAAAAGTCAAAGTTCATCATCTGTTGAGGCATTGGTGGTTACAAGAAGTGGAGTTTTTTTCTGTTGAATGACCTGACACAAGATTTCCACTGAGTATAAAAAAGTAGAAAGACTAGTTCCTATTTGCAAAAAGATACTTTCTCCTCCCATATGTGAACATTTGAGTGTAGATGCAACAAACTGCAACAGAGAGGAAAATAATCGTAATGTTCCCATGAACATTACGATTATGTTTGTACTAAAGTTCCGGGGTGAATGATTGCAGTCCATTGCATCTTAACTCATGATTTAATACTATTTTCATCATCCACTTGATACATATTTATGAACACCATGTTTTGCTTTGACTTGGCAGAGGAACCAATCACGGCCAGCACTGACCTTAAGGCCTGCTCCCTGGTCATGAATATTCATAATTGTAGAACAAGAAAAATCCTAATAATATCATTCACACTGAACAGCCGCTGCTTGTGTCCGCAACTAGCATCATCAAGTGAGAGGTCTGGTCCCCTGCCATCATGAGTGCTATCCAGAGAGCTATGCTACATCATTTGCAGTTAGAAATCAACTTGAATGTATTACTGCCACTTAGTGGTGGGACTGATGGCCTGGAAGCACAGATGTAGCCAGATCATTTCCCTGAGCAGATGGCATCAGACCCAGGTCAAATAGTAATCTGGAAAAACCTTTACCTTTGCCAATAAAGTTGAAACAATGTCCACTGCCTTCTGGTTGCTAGTCTAGTTTGAAAATGTACAAAAGTATGTGGCAGAATTTGGGTGGGCAGTTAGCCTTTTACCCAAGTTAATTATATGTTGGTGAAGGTCCAGATCTGAGATTTGTGCTATTAGAATATTTCCAATTTACTACTACTGTGCTGCGTTAATGTGCTGGAAGGAAAGTTCAATATCTAGGACCTCCCTAATTCTGGCGGAAAAATCAATCCTTTCCGAGGAAAACATGCTAAACAAACATGAAATGCTCCAAAGCTTTGTAGGGATTATTTCTGGCACCATTTTGCCTACTTCTAAGGTAAATAGACGAACACAAAAAAGTCTGAAGAGCCCAAAACTCCAGTTAAAGGAGTTTTATAAAGAACAACAAGCGCATTTCAGCTTGTGTAGCCTTCATAAGGGTCGTGTTTTTTTGTAATAGTCTGCACTTGACCAAGGCTTGGTCGGTGGCTTCATAAGTGCCAGAATAGTGGGGTTTGTGTCATCGGACAATAAAAAGAGTTCTAGAAAGGATTCTAGAAAATGATCTGAGAGCCTATTTAATATGTTTCTACACTATATGAAATTTATCTGAATTACAGACAAATACCCACGGTGATGAAGAGGACTTGTTGACATACGTCATTATAATTTCCACTGTATGTTTTTTCTCTAGTTGTCTTGTGATGTGAAGTTGGACCCTCGCCCTGAATATCACCGCTGCATTCTGACATGGCATCACCAGGAGCCTCTGCCGTGGGCACAGAGCACAGGTACCAGAATCAAAGCCGGTAGCAAATAATTATGTGAAGGATTGTTTGGTAAGCCACACATCCAAATAAGGCTCTAACTGTTCACTGCTTGGTGGCATAATTTGTTAATTTATCTCTTCATGTCAAGCAAGGAGCTCAAGGTTAAAAAAAATTGTAATAATTTTGAGATATACAGTTTTAAATACTCAAAATAAACAAACTCACTCACAGAACTGCAGTTTATTTATATAACATTATAAATACATGTTTTCGTGCAAATATGTGGTACAGTTTGGGATATTTTAAAGTTAATGTCATCCAGAAAAGAAAACATTCTTCAGACACAAAGAAAGGTTACGTTAAAAGCCTTAATTCAAGGCATAATTGCACTTGCAACGTCAGAGGGTCTTCATCAGGGCAGAAATAATAAAGTAGATTGATTACATCTGTTAATCTATAAAGACACTCTGGAAGTAAACATTATTCTATACCACAACCACCTTAGGTTCCCTGCATTTACTGATTTACACTAATTAGACCACCTAGCGGCTACCCCTTTAGTCTTTTAATGTACAATATAAAATCATAATGAAATAATGAATCATGTTGAGTTTCATTATGATAGGATAAAACAATAAAAATCTAATTCCCAATTTCCTTCATGGGTTAGAACCTGATTTAAAGTATTTTGTTCTCTCCCTGCTGCAGGGAACCAGGTGAGCAGCAGGCTGATGAGCATGCGCAGTGCTAACGGGCTTCTGATGCTACCTCCGAAAACAGAGCAATACGTGGAGCTGCACAAGGGCGAGGTGGTTGACGTCATGGTCATCGGTCGGCTATGATGTCATCACAGAGGGACGGAGCGTCGGCGTCATATAGCGAGGGATGGAATGGGTGGTTCACGGTGCATGTCCACATATCATTGACTATTCTGTAATATGCAACGGCACAGCTAGTTTTTATTGATTTGGATAACGTTGAGGTATAGTCAACATCTTGATCACAATCTAGATACATATGAAAAAAATTAATTTAAAAAGATTATAGTATTTCAAACAAAGAAATATAACTTTTAATGAAAAAAATCTAATTATAAAAAGAGATTTATTCTGTAATATATTATTATGATTATTCTTATTCTTATTATTATTATTATTCTTATTATCATTATTATATTAAGGCAACTTCGTTCCTTTCATTGCAATTGCTTTGTGTGTTCAATGCTAGACCTTATCTATAGCAGTAGCATTTTAATAGACAGCTGTAGGTGCCTGCCAGAACAAAAAAAGAAAATTATTATTTTCTCATCTTCAGTGAAAAAAAAAAAAAGAATCTGTTTTTTGAAAATGAAGAAAACATTGAGGAAGACTCCAGATTTCCCACGGTGCTCAGCTATAAGGAAGAGGGGGCACAACAAGACCACTTCCTCTTTTGAGCGTCCATCAAGGTGACACTTCTGTTTTTCTCTCATTAGTATGCATCATAATGGCTTCACAAAGAGCTTTGCTTGTTGTTTATCTTGTGAGTCTTGTTTATGTGCGCAGTGCCAAATGCCTGGGCAGAGAAGAGGTGATGTTGGGATGGGGAGGTGGGGTGGGGGGGCACAACCCAGTCTGCCCAGACCCTGAAGCTTCCTTATTTTCACAGTGACTGGGTGTAAACTCTGCCCCAACCCCCAACCCCCCCCCCCCCCCCCAGGGGCAAGCTTAACCTTGGAAAAATAATCTTTTATTTGATCAACTATTTAAGAATTAAAAAAAAAAAAGAAAGAAAAGAAACAGCTTCTTTAAGTGCTGACAGCCTTTTTAACCGACTTCACAAAAAATGTACAGAAAAAATAAGAACCATATTGTACAGATATATGTGACCAGCACTCCTAAGGAAATTATTAAGCAATGAGGAGACATTGAACAACGCTGTACTATAACATTTTCTGTAATGATATGAAACTGATGAAAGAGACTAAGATAATAAAAATCCTTGATCATTATGTAAAAAAAGTTCTTGTTGGGTTTCCTTTTTTAATAAAATATATCTAAAGAAAAAAATGTAATTAGTGATTTTCTTCTTTGGTGCTTAAAGTTTTGTAGGTGGTAGCCTGAGGGTTAGAAAAGTGCATGAATCACGAATAGATACCTTTCTTACCGACAATTGTCGAAGTCCATGGGAATACATTTCCCAAATGTGAATGTGTTTAACTGCATTAATATGAAGGTTTTCTAAGATGTACTCAGCAATTACAAGTAAGTATAACTCAAGTACTGTATTGAGTACAATTTCTATTTGTTGAACCTTATACTTTTAGTTGTCTATATTTCAGAAGGAAATATTGTACTTTTTACTTTGCTACATGTATATGGTAGCTATAATTACTTTTCAGATTAGGTTTTCCATAAAAAGCTTATAAAACGATACATTTTTAAAGATTAAACCAACGGTTCCCAAACCTTTTTGACTTGTGACCGCTTACAAAAAAGCAGTGTCCAGTTTGGGCCCTTTGTCATGTTTCAGATTATTCTGTCAAGGCGTTGTTTACAGCTCCACCTTCCCCTCTAAACTCCTCAACATGGTTTTATTTAAATAACTGTTTGAGGCCCAAAGAGTTAAAATCATCCAATATTTCACAAAAAACATTAGCAGGAATGAATATAAATTTGTGGAGCAGAACTTAGTTTTTTCTTCTTTCTTCTCCCATTAATACTTATCTCACGACCCCTCAGATTTGTCTTGTGAACATTTGGAGGGGACCCGACCCGAAACTGGGCTCATGTCAACCAGCTATAACAGTGAAATGCTACTTACACATTAATATCAGCATAATATAATCTAATAATGTCATATATAACTGTCAGTCACAGGGGCTATTTTTCTGCAGAACAAGTACTTTAACTTTTGATATTTGATATTTTAAGTATATTTGGTGATAATTACTTAGGTAAAGTATCTGAGTACTTCATCCCCCACTGCTTCTTAGATGATAAAAGAGAAAGAAAACAGCTGCATTTGAATGAAGCACTGCAAAGCAAAGGGGGTTTTAACTGTCTCTCTTTCTAGGAAGGTAAGTATTTAAGAATCGGGAACTGGCAGGAGAGAGCCTAATGAGGAAAAGAGGTTAAGCACAGCGGTGTCAGAAAGGATTAACCTAATAGAAAATACAGCAGGAAAAAGGCAGCTTCAAGCTTTAGTGTAGATATTTCTGAGGCTGCATGAGATTAGACAGTTTCTGTTCTGCTCTGCAAGGTGAAATGACAGTAGATCCCATTAGTTGGTGATGATTATGCTGTGACAAGAACTTAGTTAAATTTATCTATGTGAATGCGTGGAATGTAAGGGGATCAGTGTGAAGATGATTGTAGAAAATAATGGAAAATTCTTCATACCCTCAAGTGCAATAAGTGTATGTATATTTATTAGAGGATACACTGACAGAGTAACAAGCATTTCTGCTCTGACTTACTTCATGAGTTTCAAATTTTACAAGAGATGAGGCTAGTGGGAAACAAAATACTGTAGATGGCAGGATAATTAGTGATAATTTAGGGTCTGCATGCATGGTATCTGGAATGTATGAATTGCAGGTACAGTAAATTCACTAAATAAAGGGTTTGACTATAATCTGTGTTTTGCGTGTGATAATCTGTAAAGAAAAGCACTAACTAGCAATTGTCACTGTTTATCATTTGTAATTCACACCTGAGCCATCAGTAAACTTATCTACCTTTTTATAACATTGTCTGCGGCCAGTAGTTTTAAAACAAAGTTATCAATGATAGGCCTGAAATTCAATTGTGTGGTTATTCATGTTTGCAGGTTGTGATTATTTCAAATTTTCATTTCATTTTTATGTTTTTCTAATACCTTGAAGCTGACTTACCAATATTATTGAAAATTATACTTGATTGGTCTCATGTAGCACACTTATTTTCATTGCTAGTGTAATGTGTATATTAATTTATTTTTATATAAATACTTTAATAGAAAAGAATGGCAGTGACTCAAATTTAATGCCAAAATGTATCGCTACACAAAACACACATGGCACACCTCTTAATTTGGGATTTTAGTGCTTTTTTTATTTTACTGTATGCATACTGTAGATGTTTTTATGAAAAATAATTACATGTGATGTGGCTCAGTGACTCAAACGTAATAACAAAATGTATCACTATTTAATCCATGTGTGCCTAATAAAGTGGCGAGGGTATAGTTTAAGTAAGATTTTGAATGCAGGGCTTTTATGGAGTGTTTTTATGTTGTGGTATTCCTACTTTTATTTTTATTTATCACGATGCACTTGGTTATTTGGGAGATGTGGTCATTACGTGTCTGGCAGAGGGGGGCACTGTGGAGCCCAGTGTTGCCAGGGAGACGACTGAAAACACAGTTTCACAGCAATGGCCACAAGTGTCCCGACTGTGCCCGGACAAAGCTGACTGCAGCGGCTGAACGCGGTCCTGTGAAGACCAGGAGACACCTTGTGCTTTTCCTCACCGTGTGTGAATAAAACACATTACAGAGCGTTGAATTATAAAGGAATAACTGCTTATTGCCTAAAGCCGTTCAGCTTGCTATCTTTGAAGTGGTGAGTACACGCAGTATGTTACGGGACAGCTAACGTTAAGCTAAGTTACGCAGTTAGCGGTACCAGGCTGCTAAGCTAAGTTGGTTTCTATTGTTAGTACAAGTTAAATTTTATACATTTAAATTAACAACAGTGTGTTTTAAATGTATGTCTGATGTTGCTGCTGTGTATGAATGTGCTACAGCATTGCTCTTTTGTAAAGTTGCACGAAACCGATTATTATTTCTACACAATAGGAACGACTGTAATTTCTCTAGTGACTTATTGAAAAAACGTTACGTGTAACGTTACCCCAATAAAACGTTACCTAAAGCCAAGCCAGCAGCTGCTAAATTTTAAACCACAGAACTAATGTTATGACTTATGTATGAGAATATTTTCTATTTTCACTTTTAAGATGTATGCATGTAGCTGATTGTAGCCAGAGACCTGGTGGTGGAAGGTAAACCAACCGCAGCTGAGTTTACCAATCACTTAGGTAGCTTTTAGTGATAACCCTTACTTTTATGATAGCATATTCTAGTAGCCTTACAACTTACTTACTTCTGCTTTAGGAGCTGTACCTGATTGACATTTATTCAAGTACTTTTCTGAGCAAATTCTAAAAATCAATAACTCACTGAGTGGATTTATGAGTGTATCTATTTAATTAGAAAGTAGCCTAAAGTTATGCTATCATGACACAAAGAGGAGGATATGTCAAGCCATAGCATGAAGATGTTTTGTACTGTCTATATCTGTATGTTGCTATGTGTATATCGGTATGTTTCAGTGTTGTACTGGCTGTGAAAACAAATCTTCCTCTGGGACAATAAATCAAAATCTTAGTTTCAGAGGAAATAACTTGTTAGGACATGTCAGAAATTTAAAAAAAATTGTTACCACATTGAGGGGCAAAACTGTAAGGGAATAGTTCCAAAAGATTAGAATAGTTAATAGTCTTTAGATACGAATGGTTGTATTAGGTATGCCAGCATAGGAAATGCCCTTGTCACAATTAACTATAGTAACTGTTTGAACAAATTAGTCTTTGATAAGTATGTTGAAACCTACCACTGGACTATCTGTGAGGAAATATTCTAAACTCAAGGTTCACAGCATTATCCAGATCTTTCAGCCATATCCCACAGCCTTCTTCAGCAACTAAATACAACTTGAGTTGTTTTCAACAAAAGATAATCCTTCATTAGTCCCACAGTGGGGAAATTTGCATAAAAAGTGAGGTAACAGCACTGCTTTCAAATTATTGATAGCCTTGCACTATTTTCACTCATAAATTCTGGATTTATTGTACATCCGAGTGATTGACGTGAAATGTGATGCACTATAAGTTGTAGGAGGACAGGGTATTATCAGGACAAGATGGTACTATGTTGGTTTATTTTTGAAACTGTAATGGAGGTCCTAGTTTATCCAATTTAACTTGAACTCTAAATAGATCCTTTTCATTTGGCATAGTTTGTGCCTGTGTTTCGGTGCATCTCTCGCCAAACCCTCTTCAGTCAGTTATTTTGTAATTATTTTATATTTCTGACCTTTCAGTGTCACCTCACACGGTTCATTTTGTGGGCTCGCTGATATGAGCTTAATTGTCGCTGTCTAATTTTACATCACATGACATGATTAGCTCTTATTTAATTTTGCAGAAATATGTCACCATCTCTGTAATCTTGTAAACTTGTTCAACATATCTGACACCAAATTATTCATATTGCCTCGTTTGTTTGTTGTGTGTGTGCGCGTGCGTGCGTGCGTGCACTTCCATTCTCTACCTAGGTCCCTTGTACCATCCCAGCATCTCTCCCAGTGGTGTTGTGGCCACTGTGCTAGAGTAGAGCATGAGATCCCAGGATTAATTAAGCCCACAGGAACAGATGGCCCACCGGCAGTCTCTGCTGTTTGTGCTGAACACCGCCACTCTAAACGTAGCTAAATGCTTCCGCCGGGGAGGGGTTTGGGAGCTTGGTCCAAAAGCTGGGGGATAGACCTGCCAAACGTAATTAGCTGTGGGAAGTAGGTAGGAGAGGGGGAGGGCCGCCATGAGGTAGCAGGTGATGTGTATGACTGACTATATGACATAAGATGGCTTTCAGTGAGAAAGCTATGTTTATCTTTTTGGGACTTGAAGTTTTTCCTCCATGCACACAAAAGTCTTTAAATGTTAAGTAGTAATGAGGGCAAACGTGTACGTTTTTATCTTTTTCACAATTCTACTTCCAGGAAATATGCAAATTCAAATGCAATATCTTTTTGGGGGCATCCGTGTATACTGTAGGCTACAGATGGATATTTTTTATTAAGCTGTTCATGAGGATGGGACAGTTGGGAACAGGTGTACCCAAGTAAATGGCTGGATGATGCTGAACTGAAAGGATTTAAGGTGACTGAGGCCACAGGCCAGGGAGCTTTCCATGTTAGGAGTTAGATTAGTGGTGTGATAGATAAGAGGAGGTAGGAGTAAATGTTGCCCTGGTCAACAGATAGCCAGCTGGAAGGGGAAAAAACACATTTATTAATGTAATGGGAAAATAAAATAACCCCAGATTCACATTTTTTTTTTTTAACTTGACTTTGTTTACCATGTAAAGTAAATACATGTGCTTAAAATAACAAGGGAAATACATTGTAACCCTCTGTTTGTATTTCAGGATGAAAGCCAGTGAAATGGCCTCTGTTTTGAGCAGTGCCTCGTATCACTCAAGCAGAGCTCAGTAAACACTGGTTTGAGCTGGATGCTGCTGCAGCAGGGATGATCATGTCCCATATGAACGGTTATGTGCAAGAGGCCTCTGGTCAGGCCAAGAGCCACAGGGAAAGGGCAGTGGACTGTCCAGGAGAGGAAAGTAGCCTTGTTAAATCTCCACACTCCAGTGCCCACATGGAGAGGATTCAGCACTACCAGGAGGAGCTTAAGAAGAGGAGAGAGGAGGACAGCAGGGGGAAGCACGACATAGACCCCAATGCTTCACTGAGGCTCAAGAAGCTGTCACAGAACCCCAAGATGGGCATTGACAATCCTACCTTCGAGGGGAAGGAAAAGGCCACCAAAGACACATGCTCCCGGGAGGCTGTAGTCAGTGAGTTGAAAGGTGAGGGTTGGAAGTTCTTTACTGGGGTCAAAGAGGATGGAAGGAGGAAAAAAGGTCACAGAGAAGGGGAGGAATCTAGACCTCCGAGAAGAATAGGGAGTTGCGAGGTTTTACAAACATTTAGTGAAAACAAAAGGAGTAAAAACAATGACTATTGAGGGACAGAGCAGAGGGCGGTAGTGGAGGAGGGTGATGTTATTTAGGGGCTGTCCACCATTTCCACTAGTTAGTGTCTTGGTCTTAACTCTTTACTGACGAGCACAGAGCCCATCAGTTGCCACAGGAAAACATTTCTGAATGAATGATATTGATAATACAAAAGGGTATTGTATGTACATTACATATGTCCACAAAATATTTGTGTAAGTTTTTTGTTTGCACAACTTATCAATATGTGAATGAATGAATGAAGAAATTTATTTCAGACATATTAAAAGAAATGTACAAATAAGTTGACAAATAAGTAAAAACATTCAATAAACAATAAGAAACATTAACCAAAATAGACATGTCTGAAAAGGAGTAGGAAGAAGTATACACTAATTTAATCCTACCCCTTTTCCATAGCTCAGTAATACATTTTTATTTTTTTTTCAATATAACTTCCCTTCCTGACCCTTAGTACTGTGAAACGCTCCCATCTAACTATATACAACTTGGTGTTTTAAATGTACAATCCATATACAGATACAGTATATATCGACATTCATACCTGCATGTACATACACACATATATACATACATACACATTTACATAAATACATACATACAGTACATACATACACATAAACTTCACACAAATATATTTACATACATATATTTACATACATTCACACATACATACTGTATAATATAATAACCCTAATATATTTGACCACATTTCTCTAACTTATAGACTTATAAGTCAATTATTACCACATATTTATATCTTATTTATATTTATCACATTTATCTATTGTAATATATATATATACAAACATACACATACCTCAATGAACACACATTGCAATTGTTAAAGCCCTCCTTCTCTCTCTCTCTCTTCTAATATGTGTAAAGAAATTGATTAATTGTGTACACCAATCAATTGAAACAAGTTGGGTGGTTGATTTGACTTTATTGCCAAGAGTGTCTAGTGAGAGCAGGGTTGAGAGTTGATTGTCATGCAGAAGGTTCTGACATATTTGATTGTCTATAGCCCATACAGCAAATGACTCACATTAGACCCCTTTTCTTACAACGTGATGTGTGATAAACACACGTTTGCAGTCGGTCTGAATGACTTTGTGACCATGAACATGTGCTTCTGTAGGATTACTATACAGTTTATACTATTTTTATACCATTGGATTATTACAATAGTATTAGTGTGGGGTCAACCTCAACTATGAAATCTGCTCTTCTCAATCTAATACATTACTGTAGAGTATATGTTGTTGCAGAAAATAAATCCTATAAAATGTATACATACTGTCTGCTATGATTAATCTCCAGTGTAAACACTGCAGCAACTCAAAGTCACTTAAATAGAAACACAGACTCAGGTGGCACAAGGTCAGCATTCTCAGAAACCTCCACTGCAGACTCACAGTTTGATTTCTCACTGGAAGAGAAAAATATCCCCAAAATAGACAACTCCCACATACTGGAAATCTTCCACTGCAGCTCTTAAAGAAAACACAGTTTTAGCCTACATTTATGATGCACCGATCAGACAGATGTGGACAGGCAGGGGTAAAATCTGGGTGACTCAAGAGCCTAAGTTTAGTCACGCTAGACTTAACGAGTTTGCGCCTCCAAAAGTCATCAAAAACTCTTCATCAACCTCCTAAATTTGGATGTCTGCATATTATTTGTATCATCACTTTCTCTTAGAAATAATATGGTTTTAAAAATAACAGACTTCTTTTGTTGGAATTGGAATCCTTATTAGCAAAAACACACTCATAACTCTTAGAGTTTTGAGTATTCCTGAATTACGAGATGGAAGACTTGTCCCTGTGTTTGTATTGCCTCTGTACTCTTCCCCTCACTGTCTCTGCCTCTTTCTCAGAACTGGCGGACCTGCTGCAGGCTCTGAAGTGGGCGCAGCACTGCCTGACTGATGCGCAGAGCCAGCAGGATGCAGAGCTGATAATGCAGCTCCTTGCCAAGGAGGACTTCAGGAATGCCTACACCATCTACAGTGCTGTATCCCAGCAGATGACCAAAGTCAGTCCCACCTCACCCCTCACAGCACAAGCAGAGGATCTCTGCCAGGAGGTACGCATGATGGTCATTTTGAAACAACTCATTAAACTGAAAACAAACTCTTTTTTTTAATATGTGAAAGCACGTTGGCTGAACTAGGGAATTTTTTAGACATTTTTAACCATATCACAAAATCTATTCCGTTGCTTATGAGATGAGCAGTGGGCTCCACAGATGAGGCAGTTTGTGCATTCAGGCATAAAGGCACTCATATGGTATTTGCCAATTTGTGTTTTGGACCACGGTTAGCTTATATTTAGAGGCAAGTACCTCTGTGGGTGAAGTATCTGAACAATCTCAATGAAGCATGAGAAATATTTGCTTGAGGTGATGATTATTTCAACAAAGCTACCCAAAAGACAGCCATGCCAGTCTAAATAATTATGAAATGTAAATTGTCTTGGTTAACAAGGTGAGTTAAAACAAAAATGAGAGGCAGAGGGAAGACATTTTTTTTTTTTTTTTTATTAGGGTGAAAAGAGGGTAAGATGACAGGGAGCTGCTCTACATTAGAGATGGACAAGGAAGGAAAAGGAGGAAGGCATGAACCAAAGTGTAAATATATGGTTTGGTTTTCCACTGGTTTGAAAATACACTGTATAAAACATCACAGTGTTTTTATTTGAGTCCTCTGTACACCAATTGCTGTTTCCTCTTTAAATAACAGTTGGCAGTGCTGACCAAGGGGGTAAGCGTGCATCTGGAAAGCGTACCTCCTATGGGGAGATTCTAGGCTAACAAGCCATCACCTCCTGTTAGCATCCTATTGACTCCCGTTCATTTTGGCGTCACTTTGACAGCGAATAACTTTACATCTGAAGTGTTTAAAGACTCTATTTGTCCATTGTTTATTTCTAAAGAAACACAACAATGTATAAAAGGCTCCATTACGTTATGGCTCCGTAGTAGACGTTTTTGTAAAAATAGGCTAACGATTGTGTCATAACCACGCAACCTTCTGTCGCTTAGTAGAGAAATTACCATATAGTCAGGAGAAGCTCACAGGCAGTTTTCGACTTACATTAGCTGTTTAAGTTTAATTACTAATGTTAACTAGCATTTTAGTTAGCAATAATTAGCCGGTGCCTATGTTATCTCCTTACATATACCTACGCTCTCCGTTTCTGCAAGATTCAGAATGATTGAGATTTCTCTTGGCACAGCTACCAAAAGACTTACAACTTTCAGACAGGTTGCTCACGTCACATCTACGTTGTCAAGCTCAGTTTGAGGCTGCGCAGCACGCTCAGCCATCACCGGAAAAGTGACTTCACTGGTCGCCGTAGAAATATATGGCGTTGCTGTGTCCATTCTTTTACTGTCTATGGTGCTGACTCCTGAGCCCCAGTACAGAGAGTGACAGAGAGCAAGAAACCATCCTCTATGTCACATTTCAGTAGGTGGGAAAGTGTCACACCTGACTTCCTTGTTGACAAAACACAAGCCATTTGGTCTCTACTGAAGCAAAGCGACAGTAATTGACTTGTGTCCCTGCAGAGCCGAGCTTTTGCACGTTGAGTGTTCAAATGCAGCCTGTCACACAGAGCTTGGTTCCCGTAAAAAGACAGAAATTGTGATATGGTTTGCAATGAATTAGGTAGAAGCTCTATACAACAAAGACAGGCTATATCCACAATAGGCACTTCTTTATGATTAGTGTCAACTTTTGATAGGTGTAACATGAAAATGAAAAAATGTTATACAGGCTAACACAGTCAAACTGGTGCAATAGAACTGGGCAATATATTGATGTTATATCGATATCGTGATATGAGACTAGATATCGTCTTAGATTTTAGATATCGTAATATCGGAAATGGCTTAAGTTCTGTCTTTTGCTGGTTTTAAAGGCTGCATTACAGTAAAGTGATGTCATTTTCTGAACTTACCAGACTGTTCTAGCTGTTCTATTATTTGCCTTTACCCATTTAGTTATTATATCCACATTATTGATGATTATTTATCTAAAATCTAATTGTGAAGTTATTTTGTTAAAGCACTGATTGTCAACCCTACAATATCGTCACAACATCAACATTGAGGTATTTGGTCAAAAATATCGTGATATCTGATTTTCTGCATATCGCCCAGCCCTATGGTGCAGTGTGATTTTTAGCTGATGGCTAGATGTGTAAGAGTCAACCTTGTTTTGACGAAACAGGCTGTTAGAGTTCATTCAAAGGACACCAAGCAGTACTGCTACATAATTTGAATTCCAGTCTTGGCAGGAGTGGTTTAAGAAAAGAGTCGCTGAGTAAGATGATCTGTTTTGCTTCACACACACACACACACACAACACGTCTTCCTGCGTACAGTAAATCTGTGTGTGCACTCGCCAACAAGGCACAGCTCCCGCGCTTAACAATGTGTAATAGTTTGAGCTGCAGTGTGTCTAAAGTAAGCGGCTGTGCTGTGTGACACTCAGATTGACTGTTGGGTAAACTAATCTCCCAGCAGCCCTTGGTGCTGGCTGAGCGGTGCAGCACACTAAAGAAGGAGGCCAGGATCTGGGCGGCTAGAAAAAGAAACTCCAGCAGCTTACAGCAGTGTGGACCGAGGTGCAGTGCTGCTGGGGGGGGAGGAGGAGGGGTCATCTTGTTAGTGAGAGCTTTGATTAGTGTAATGGATGAACTAAGCTCCAAACAGGCGATGAAGAGGAAGAGGCAGAGGCAGAAAGACACCAAAATGCCTACTGTTGTGATTCAGTACACAGTCCAAGGCACAAACAATAGCATCTTCCCACTAAATGACAACACAAGAACCAAGTGATTAAAATAGAACCATGTAACAGAGAGGAGAAAAGGAATACAAATGCAGCAGAGTGGAAACTCTGAAAAGCCACAGAAGAAAAGAGAGAGCTCAAGTTTAGAAAGGTGCTTTCCAAGTTTATGCTTGTTTAATCTGGTTAAATACAACATTCAGGTGTAAACACACAATGAAAATGTTGATATGATATGATATGATACTATATAGGTTCTTCTCAATCTAATTCATAATGGACATTACTGTACTGTAGAGTATAAGATGTTGCAGAAAATAAATCCTGATGGAAAGTGTTAATGTCAGCAAAATGCTAAAAGAAATGTGAAAAAGGGACTCAGACCAAAAAAGGGATACAAGCAAAGGAAGATGAAAAGAAGGTTTGCACCAATTGTCGAACCTGTTATATAAATAAGAAGAAATGCACACATCTGTGTACTAATTTCACAGGGAGAGTGGTGCTAAAGGACAGGTTATTATTGTAAACCACTCATGAGGTTTTTGGATGTTTTGTGTTTGGGATATCTCAGCACAAATAGAACTGAGATATGATGTGTAAAAAGTTGACAGTCTGCCCTGAGGTTTGTGCTAGTAAATGGGTCATTGAGTCACCAAATCCAAAGAATGCATCCCATTAATGTTTTCAGATGTCAGATGTGGGGACTTGAGACACATAGCTTAGGGCCAGGTAGTGCTAAAAAAAAACAAAAAACTAGTTTGTAGGACGTGTTGTCTGACCACGTCGGAAAACAAATGTGTTCGTACCTGTTCCACACTCACAGACAGCTGAAAAGCCAGCTGTTATAGAGGGGGGACATAACGATAATCGTTAAATACGTGGGCAGAGGAACACATTTTCACATTCATAGTGTTGCACTTGGTTGTCCACATCGCACGTTGCTTGAGAGAGAAGTTCAAGCCCTGGCTCCTTTCTCACCTCCACACAGCTGGCCAATCACGAGTGAAGTGTGTGTGAATGTCGGATTAATTGATTGATTGATTGAATTTCGGAAAGTTATAGAAACACTCGGACACTCAGTTTTCAAAGCTATTTGACCCTCTAACAAGCATTTCTGACGGAGTATACTAGCAGCTATAGAGTCAAATCTGACTTGAGTCACAGTTTTATATAGTTGTCTTAATGTTTTAAGAAACAAATCTTAATTCTTGACATGACTTTGGTTCTAGTGACTTGAGACTTTAAACTCACCGTAGTTCGGCGTCTGTGTTTCTGTTCAGGTCCAAAAGATTCTCCAGTCCAGCCAACAGATGGAGGGTTTGGAGCTCAAGGCTCTGCTCACCAATCCTCATCTCCAGGTCAGATGTCAGCTTGCCAATTGTGACTTATAATAATAACAATAATATTATTTTAAGACAACACCAATTAGGCTCAGCATAACCTTATAGATCACTTTATTTATTAAGTTAATTTGCTAATAATTAGAATACTGGAAATATAATTATTGTTGTGCTGTACTTATTCCAATAGGGTAATTGTTTCTATTGCACCTTCCACTGGTATGTCAGAAGTCAGGGTTAAGTAGATAATAATATATACACTATCAGATAATAAATGGGACTTACCTGCTTACCAACTCAAAGAAAATTGAAGGACAGTTTCACTTTGCCACCTTGTGCCATCATAAATACTAAGTGAAAAAGTAGACCAAATGACAGATTGCTTCATTATGATACAGTATACTCTACATCAGAAAATAATGAAAAATGGAAAGGCACTTTATGAAGGAAGTCATGAGTTCATGTCATGTTGGTGTACCATAACCTGGCAGGAATTTATCTTGCTTTACGGATGAATTTTTTTATGACAAATTCATTTGATCATTTGTTATTATTAGTTATTTCAGGGTGTGAAAAAGTCAATTCATTAATCTAGTGGGTCTCAAAGGCCATTATGTAAATTAGGTTGTAATGTGGGCCAATTCTCTTGGTAATGAAAAAGCATGATTGGTGCATTCTTTCAGCAGAGTGCATTTCAATTTTTTTTAAATTAATTAGGAATAAAAGGCAATAAGAAATGTAAAAGATCCTGCTGATTTATGTCATGTGTATTTGTGTTGAAGACAGTCTGTAGCTTTGGTGTTGTTAACAATTTCTCTGCAATGATATACAGTAGTTTAGTCTATATAAATAAACTATTTAAAATTACGTTAAAAAAAATATTTAACCTTTAATAATTGTGCTGTTGACGAGGTTTATGCTTCTCTTAAATACAGTAATGTTGCCAGACAGTTACAAGATGTAACTTATGTTTCTTTGTCCACTTGTTTAGACACCTAGCATGCTGATAGTAGAGTTTAACCAGGTCCAATTTGGCTGCAACCGGTTTAGTAAGGATCATACGATACATTGCCTAGGCTGCTGCTGGCACAGCCGACTAGATGGACAATTAAGATGTTCCTCTTAGGTGCCCCACATGCTCCATCTGTACAGAAACGATTAGACATCACAGGTACAGGCAGGCCACTTCCACAGCTGTGTAAGTAGTCACATAAAAAAAGCCTTACACACTTACACTACCTGTGCATCTCTTTAGTGGGACATCTGTTTAGCATTTGGTATGTCAACATGAAACGAATCAAACAGAAATCCAAACTGCACTGCTTTGAGGTGACTTGAACTGCTGATGCTCTACATTTGTCAGTTTAAGCTTCAGTGATTTTTCTGTAGAAAAAAATGTTGCCACATTATCAAACATCAGTGTCTATTAGAAAGGCAGTAAGGTGTGAAAAGCCCTCGGGTGGATGATGCTGCCGTGATTTTATGGTTGAGGGTTTTGACAGGGGAGCGCCAGGGGTCTGATGTTTGACCTACGTGACTGTGAACTACCAATTCTCTCATTGCCCTGTTAACCCCTCCACTTAGCTGGATCCATGTAGCCAGCGGGGGCAGAATGATGTGATGCTAGCTTTCCTGGTGGCACAGAAAGTGGAACAGATTGTGTTGGTTTCTCTGCGGGGAGCAGTGAGTCACCCTGTAGTCTGTACAGGTAAACAATCTCATACCCAACACTAACGGACAGGGACATGTGTGAGAGGAATAGGGCCCCCTCAAGTCCACCTGTCTCCATTTCACAATTTTCTAGGACAACGTTTTCTCGCGAGCAGGGAAGCCAAAGGTGTTTGATGATTGATGGCGGTGGATCCTGACCCCTAAATGCAGGTGGAGATTAAGACGAATTGTGTGGACGCCAAAGCTTAGCCCGGCCTCCGCTCTTTTAGGTCCCCTCTGCTGCAGGATAGAAAAACTAATTTGGACTGACAGTTATTAATTGTGGGGTACGGAGTGCTTGTCACATTAAATAAAGTGAAGGAGCATTCTCTGTATTATTTCTGGCTTAGAGGTGGGTTTGCTGACCGGTCTTGTTAAAAAGATGGGGGGTAGGTAGGCTTCTGCTAGCAGGTGCATGTTTAAGGAAAGATCCTTTGAAATTTGTTTGGTATCTTCTTTTTCATCCGTTTACACTGACAAGTGCAAACCACTTAATAAATGTGTGTAATGTTGAAAAACATGCCATGATTTATGATCATTACCAACCGTAGTCGCTATAAAGGACATCTATACAGACATCTATTCAGAATCCAGTCATGCATTCATTCTCTGTACCTCACGCTGCCTCCTTTATTTTTCTGTCTGTTTCTGTCTGTTACGTGTTTGTAAAAAATTCTGTGTGTCCGTACTGTTTGTCTCTATGTGTCTCTCTCTGTGTTTGTTTAATGTGGCAGGCACTGATGCAGGCCCATGACAGTGTGGCAGGGCAGGAAATGTCAGAGGAAGATGTGGTCGAGTACCATGGAGAGACAGTTAAACTGGTGCGGCTGGAGAAGTCCCGCGACACTCCACTGGTAAGACGCCATCTATTAGTCTATTTGAGTCACTGCTGCTACCTTCTGTTATTGCTGTGTACATACGTATAATGTCTTTGTATATTTTTCCACAGCTTCACAACCAAAACAAGGATAGTTGTGTACACATCCAAAAACCTAAGTTGGCACGTATATAACTAGAGTACAATGACAATTTCAAAACATCCATGCAGCATTCAATTAGTGTTATTTAAAGGAACATATATGGATCCTAAGCATCTGTGTTATTGTGTTATTTATTGTTAAGTTTTTGTGTATTGTGTGTACGTCGGGTGACAAAGCCTCTATTGTCAGCGTTCACCATGCTCCACCAGTCACATTTATCATCTGGGTGTGTCAGTGTCAGTGTACCCACAAACCAACAGGGCAGCAAAATGCCTGTCATTGTGAGCTCCAAAGGGACATTTGAAAACATTGAGCAAGACACAATGATGTTCACCGACATATTTCTTTGTATTCAAGCTGTTGCCTCTCCTTCTACTGTGTGTGTGTGTGTGTGTGTGTGTGTGTGTGTGTGTGTGTGTGTGTGTGTGTGTGTGTGTGTGTGTGTGTGTGTGTGTGTGTGTGTGTGTGTGTGGTCATCAGGGTGCGACAGTACGTAACGACATGGACAGTGTGGTGGTGAGTCGTGTGGTGAAAGGTGGAGCAGCAGAGAGGAGTGGCCTTCTCAGTGAGGGAGATGAGATCCTGGAAATTAACGGGATTTCTATCCGTGGGAAACATGTCAATGAAGTCCACGACTTACTGGTGAGGACCAGAAGTTATCCAGTAGTCTTTTATTATTTACAGTGATTTATGGGAAATTAACTTTATTTTAATTCATGTGAGGTGCTTGTAATGTCTTGAAAACTAAAAGTATGTACATTTAATGCCATAAAAGGCATTCAAATTTATTCAAAAATGGTGGTCTTACTTGTACCGTCGACATTAGGTTTCACAGACAATGTATATTCACTTTTAGATTAATGCAAAATTAGTTTGACAAACATGTTTAGCCACAGACACGTAATTAGGTGGTTGTTGTTGGTAGTGTTTGTGGGTTTTACTCTCACAACTACTCTTCTTATACTCAATATAGACACACATATTTCTGAAAAAAAGTAATACATTTTTTTCTGTGCCAATTATAATGTAATTGAACATAATTTAACATAAATAGTGGAGCTGTTGTTTTTGAATAGATGCACTCTCAAAATAGAATATACATCCAACTGCAAGTTTCAGGTAAATACAGTTGATATTGTTTTATGGAAATGTGATCCCTGTCATGTTTAATTCCTTGCTTCTCATCTTTTCCATCAGCAACAAATGCAAGGCACTCTGACCTTCCTCCTCATCCCGAGCTCTCAGATTAAACCTGCCCCACACAGACAGACTGTAGTAAGTCTTTAATGATGTGGTTGTGTGCGCGCATAAAAACGCCTGTCTGCATGCATGCAAAGCCAACCTTGACATTGTAAACCCTGTCCTCAGATGCACGTACGAGCTTACTTTGACTACGACCCCTCCGATGACCCCTTCCTGCCGTGTCGGGAGCTGGGCCTATCCTTCCAGAAGGGGGACATCCTCCATGTCATCAGCCAGGACGACCCCAGCTGGTGGCAGGCCTACAGGGACGGAGATGAGGACAACCAGCCTCTGGCTGGACTCATTCCGGGTAGGGATCAGACCAGGGCTGAATATCAATATGTAGTTTATTGCTTCACAAGGGCAGATAACAACTGCAGGGACAAACACATATGCATGATAGTAACTTTTAAACCTGTGTAATTTACATGTAACTACAAACTGTAAAGAGCTTATGTCTTAAGATAAAAAAAATCATGATACAAACATAAAATAAATGATACTTGATACAAGCGTATCAATAATATACAGTAAACTAGACAGGACTTCCCCATCCATCTTTAGTAATACTTCAGAATACAGTCACAGTAAAGTACATACACGTTGTCTGTGACTAATAACAAACTTGGCACTACTATCCTGGCAGGAAACACCACCCATCTGGCACATCAAGGAGATTTAAAACAAACACCTAAGAATTATTTGCGATTACTCTCTGACTCTCTGACGTCTGTTGTGGCTAGAAGAAAATGAAGTTAAGCACTGGAAATGGAAAGAGGGCCCTCTTTTTACCTGCTCAACACGTCTGGAAAGTCTAGGAAGATTATGAAAAACTGTTCTAGGTAGAGAAGTTTTAGACTTGTTGGTAACGTTTTCAATTTTCAGCTCCTGAGTGTTGTGTTCCAGTGCTTGTAGCTGTGCATGTTGTCCATAAACTATCTATAGACACATATAATTGAACACCAACCAAAATTTTCAAATCCATACATTTTTAAATAGATATGGGCTTTTGAAATGGAAAATACATTGGATTTGTGTATCTATATTTACAGTGTTGGAGAGCTGATCTGCTTATCTTTGCTTTCCCCATTTTTAGGGAAAAGCTTCCAGCAACAGAGAGAGACCTTGAAGAAAACTATAACAGACAGGAGTCGAGAGCATCAAGGTAAGCAGAAAATGTTGAAACACACACTATGTGGTAAGAAAATACAAGATATAATTTGCAAACATTTTGCATCCACCCTGACTCACATAAAAATAGAATTTGTGTTGTCTAGATGGTTGTAACAAAGTGAAATGATAATACCCCTTTTTAAAGCAAACATTTCTGACTTGTCATTTCTCCAGGGAAGCTTTGGTATGCAAAGAAAAACATAAAAAAGAGGAAGAAGAGCATGTCTACCTTGAGCAGAAATACTGGTAAGAATAAATCTACATGTTCTTTCTTTTTTCATCTCTCTGTGCCTCTTCAGAAGCTTAACATTTTGAGAAGTGGGTTGCATGTTTGAGATTGTGCTCCCTCTTCCTCAACAACCACTGTTAAGAAGCTACACTCTTAACCCACAAAACTTCAATTGTCGCTTCTCATTAACCACCAGTAAAAGACCGTCCTGGGCAGCTTCCAAGTGTCCACACATTGTCAGTGTTAACCCCACACGCTAGCCGAAGTTGACATGTCTCGCCACTCTCGCAGCAGCTTGTCCAGATTCGGTGTGTCACAGGTCAGATTATTCCTGTCTTCACAGAGGATCAGAGGAGGCACCAACAGGTGCCCAGCAGGTGCCTAAATGGCTTGAAGGGATGTATGATGTTGTTGGTTAACACATAGAAACACATATATACTCAGACAGAGACACACACTGCTCAGTGGTCAACAGTAGCAGACTGGGATTTCATGTGTCTCCCAGAGGGTCGAATAGGAAGCAGGACATTGTTATAAAAGACAAAACCTTCACACAAACACAGGAATGATATATATAATATTTTCACCCGCCTCCAAAGAGAGGCCAAAGGTCAGAGTTAGTTACAGAACAGCAGCCCAAGAGCTAGAAAGGATTTAGTATGCTAGTCTAGGTTGTGTCATTAATCCCTCCCAACTGTCCCTTCAGACTACGACGACATCCTGACCTATGAGGAGATGTCGCTTTATCACCAGCCTGCTAATCGTAAACGCCCCATCGCTCTGATTGGTCCTACAAACAGCGGTCACGATGAGCTGCGTCGGAGACTTCTGTCCATCGAACCGGAAAAGTTTGCTGTTGCTGTTCCACGTAAGTCCACGCTTTGTCAAAGCATGAGGGACATGGCAATATCAAATATTCATCAACAGTTAATGATTTCAGATGAGAAACATAATGTGTTTTAGGGTTTGACATACCACTTTTCTTCAACTGTGACTGCAAAAAATCTCAAATTTCTAATGTCAAAACATTTAACTGAAAACTTAAAAATGACTTTTGGGGATTTTTTGCAATAAGTCAAATTAATCTATCCTTCTTCATGGCTCAGACACAACTAGAAACTCAAGGATACATGAGCGGAATGGGCGCGAGTACCATTTTGTGAGTCGGCCTGCCTTTGAAACCGACTTAGCGGCAGAGAAGTTCATTGAGTCGGGGGAATATGAGAAGAACTTGTACGGGACCAGCACTGACTCAGTTCGACACATCATCAACTCTGGACGCATCTGTTTGCTCTGCCTCCACACCAGGGTAGGAGACTGAGTACTCTTACTGTCTGGACAATTCCCATCATTGTTTCTGTCTAAAATGTTAATTACAAAGCACATTTCATCCCTCTGTGTTGATCTCAACCATTGTGGCTTGGCCAGAACATGATTAAGCCTTTTCAAATCCCATAAATCTCATTGTTTTTGGATTGATAAAAACTTATTACTGCTGTCTGATATAGAAAGAAATGTATAGTCCGTAAAGAAGGCGACATATTAGTGCTTGGTTTGAATGTCCCTTTTGTTCCTCTTGTCAGTCACTGCAGATATTGAGGTCCTCCAACCTAAAGCCCTATGTCATCTTTATCGCGCCTCCTTCTCAGGAACGACTACGCACCCTGCTGGCCACAGAGGGGAAGACACCAAAGGTACCCACTACATAGTTGCAAAATAGTTTTTTTACTCATAAAGATGAATATGTACGTTGTACGTGTCATAGTTTGTACATAGTACACTATAGTACAGGTATTTGCATTACAGAGGCAACATCTTTTAACAAAATTAAGCATTTAAGATTTATCACAGAAAGGAAAACTTCAGACACTCTTAGGCAAAGCAAGGAAATAAGTTATATTAAAAGCTTTTTTTAAGTCTGGTTTTGACCTCACAGGGTCTTTATCAGGCAGAAATAATTTACTCCTGGTACTCTAAATACACAATACACCGGAAATAAACAATATTGAATGACATGAAATAACCACCAGATACACAGCTATCACAATGATATCAAAGTATTAATATGATTAAAATAAAAAAAGAAATGATGACCATATAAGCATTTAAGATTTTAATTTTAATTTTCAAAGAGTCTTAAAAGCAATGTCTCGTTTTCTGTGCACAGCCTGAAGAGCTAAAGGAGGTTATTGAAAAGGCCCGCGAGATGGAGCAAAATTTCGGCCACTTCTTTGATGCAACCATTGTGAACATGGATCCAGACCAGGCTTTCCACGAGCTGCGCAGGCTGATAGACAAGTTGGACACTGAGCCACAGTGGGTGCCCACCTCCTGGCTGTGCTAGACGTCACGGGGTGTCACTGCACAGAGCCTCAGGTAATAGGAGTGGGAAAAATGAATGTTCCTGGAGATTTAAAAATGAAGGATGGACAGTGGTGATTGTCACAGGATTTTCACTTGCACATTCTCCTCGTTTATAGAAGAGGTGATGTTCACCACATGTTGCAGGGATGGACTCAAGTTTCTTACAATTCTTTATGTTCTGTGTGTGTGTGCGTGTGCGTGCGTGCGCGCACGGGGGTGGGTGGATGTGTGTGGGTGTCTCATTATGAGTGATTTTTTTCTGTTTGTTCATTGTTGATCTCAGTTGTATGCAAAGTCATCTATCAAACACATAGAAATGTTTCTATCCTATCTTAATAGTTATTTATAATTGTAAATATATATTTTCTAGACAAAAGGATCAAATATTTTATTGTTATTGTGTGTGTGTGTGTGTGTGTGTGTGTGTGTGTGTGTGTGTGTGTGTGTGTGTGTGTGTGTGTGTGTGTGTGTGTGTGTGTGTGTGTGTGTGTGTGTGTGTGTGTGTGTGTGTGTGTTGTACAAAATGGTACACTCAACTGGGATGGTGTTATTGTCACAATTGTTAAATAGCTTTCTGATGAAGCAGTAAGGTACCACACAGAAGAGAAGCACTTGTGCTTGGAGTGGCTGCAGTGTAACATCTTCCATTCAGAAACACAGAACAATATGCTGTAACCTGCACAGTTTTGGGCTACTTCTTCTACACCAGTGTCAGTATTATTTCATTGTCTCATTTACGCTGTGATAACAGACCTCAAATCTATCTAAGGTATTGTCTCTAGCTGGTTATTGTTACTATTAGTAAATCATGCTGCAAAGTACTGCTGCGATTGTATTTTTCTACCAGTATTGTATGAACAAAACATCTTGGTGTAACTCAAACAAATACGGGATTGCTTCCTTGCAGAGTACATATTAAATAATAAGCACAATTCTGGAAAAGTGTTAATAAAATCAGATACATATGTGAACAAGTGATGTACATATGATTTCACTCGCCTTGTAACGATATGTTAGAACCTAATTTTAAATCAGTTGGTAATGTTGGTGTCACAACACAAATGTGTAATAATTTGACCCTTGGAAAGTCCTAGTTACTAAAAATAATGTGTTAAATGTAGCATTCTGGTGCAAGATGGCTGTCATTCCTCATCTAGCTGGTTTACCTAAACACTTGGACAAAATGTTTCCCAGCTCATGTTGGAAGAAATATGATCCCAGCAGTCTTACCCAGTCGTTTTTCTTTACATATGGAACTTAAAAGTGTATAAATTAGTGCAAAACAAAAAAACTATGAGACTGAAAAACGGTTGCTCTACTCTTAGCAAGAAATCCAGGTTAATAGGTAGATGCTGATACCATCTTTATTTGGATGAAGTGTGGGGCGTTTACTTGCACACTACATTTTACAGCAGGGTCACTTTAGGGTTTCCTGGGCAATGGTAAACATCCTCGAATGAGGTAACAACAACCTCCACAACACAGGCTCACACACACTTTGAAATCTACAACCACCTTAAACTTCACAGCATGCAATGGCTCTTAATGTTGTGAGGAACCTAAAATATCTACAAGTTGATCAGTCACACGGAATGCTTCTTTAATTTGACTCGCAAACCATGTGTAAACATACTTATATTCTTATTGTTTAGATCATTTTATAATAGTGAACTGACTCCCTTGTGGGTAAACAGCCAAGTGCGACGACACTTTTGTTCTGTACAGTGACCAAATCTGGAAACACACAGGATCATCCAGCACTGAAACAATAGAACAAATCATCACAGACAAGTACACACAAAAAAAAAACTTTCATCATTTGCATGAGAGGACATAGACATGGCCTGAGAGGCACAGAATAAATAGGATGTTGGGGGAAGTCAGTGACTTGTCTGCCTTGAGAGCACTTCACTCGAACAGCATGTCTTCATCCCTCTCCTCCATCAGCATGTTGGTGGGCTCTGCGATGGGACCCAGTTTAGCCAGACGCTCGGCAATCTCCAGTTCTGTTCTTTCCCTGAGCTGTTTCTTCTTCTCTTGGATCTTCTTCAGCCTGGCAGAGGAGGAAATATTTTCAGTGGTATAACAAAAATAGAAAGGTTAGAAGAATATGTTGCGTTGTTTAAAAAAAAGGTTAAAAAAGATGGGCTTTATTAGACTGCTAGGAAATGTTTTCACCTGTAGAACTCCTCTCGTTCTCTCTCATCCAGTTCTGTGATGATGTAGGTGAGGGTGCGATCAATGCGGGGAATAATCACTGCAAAGTGGGATCAAGATGAGCTTTAATAACGGTCTTTGTAATTCTTTGCGAAAAAGGCAACAATTCTATGACAAGTGTGAATTTACCATGCTCAATAGCGTTGACACGGCGGTTGGTAATCTTTATGGCTTCATCCAGCGTGACAAAAGATGTCTACAAACAGAAAGTTGGCATTTTGTGTCAGAATTTCTCAAAAACACTATTTTACTTATTTTACTAACTCTTTTTTTTTATTATTAAAAAAATTCAATTTCCAGTAATGAAACAAATATTCAAACATTTTATATTTTATTATAAACAAAATCTAAAAGTGTTACCCTATTTTATGAATATACAGTATATCATATTATTGAATCATTATTATTGATGCATTAACATGCAGCAGCATTTTAATGTTGTTGGTTGAGGTGAAGCCAATTTTAACTGCTTTATGATGTTGGGTAGTTTAATCTTTGTTCCATCACTTTCCATTTAACTTGAGAAATATTAAAACCAATGACCTGAATGTACCTCAGTATATGTGTGACAGCGCCCCCTACCTGTAAGGAGGCCAACTCCACCAGCAGCTCAACAGCTCTGGCGTAGTTCCTCTTCAACCTGGAGAGCTGCTCTCCTCCTCTGGCCAGACCAGTCAGCTCATAACCTGAAAGACAGCGAGGGTGAAAACTCATGTCACTTGTCACAAAAACATATTTTATTTAAACGTGACTTACTGTCCCCGCCTTCTTGGTAGTGTTCAAAAACTGGAAGGGTGACACCTAAAAGGAAGAAAAACATATAAGTTAAATGTATAATGAATCATATAAGAACTTTTCCCATGATCAATGATTGTAAAAAGAAAAAAAATAGTATTTTTTTAGGCTAACCTGCCACATTGTCTTTCTTGGCTCGGACCTTCACTTGGGCTTTGTTGACATTCTGGATTACAGTTGTGCTGTGGTTAGAATTACAGATGTGTGTTACAGATGCACCTGAACATATCACCTGAACATAACGCCACATCACATGATCTTTCTCTGATTCTTACGTAAAGTCTCCAGCTGTAAATTTGGCTTCAGCCAAAGAGAAGGCCGCCTCTCTCATCACTTCTCCCATCTTAGTCTTAGTCTACGGAAAAGAGATAAGAAGACCACGTTTAGTTAATAAAGAAATAAATGCATGGAGAACAAATTCAGTTATCAATCATTTTCAACTGACTTCGATAATTTTGCGGAGGATCTGACGGAAGCGCATGGAGAGGGCGTCAGATTTCTTCTTAAGCAGGTTGCGGCCGGTCTGCGCCCCTTTGAGCCGAGCCTTCATGATGGTCTGAGCCCTGCAAACCCAAACAAAACATTTTAATGATGTATTTGAATCTCACTAATTACATATACATATGTATACAAGTATACAGGATTTAAATATTGACAGAGTCTATGTACATTCTTTGACACTCATGTGTGTGCGCTACCTGCACCACACAGCCTGTTATTTCAGCTGCCTAGCTTTTTTTTGGTGTTTTATGGTAACCCACTAACATGCTGCCAAATATCAGGATCCCTAGTCTCAACATCAGTGGTTCTGATTACCCCCCTCAGCCCTATCAGATGGGCCAAAGTGCCCCTCATCATACCCCTCTGATAGATGGGATGGCTTCATGGAATTGTTTGACAGTATTTGACTGCAGAGAAAAACACGCTGTATGGGAATCTATACAAGACCTATTTAGCTTGGTATTGTTGATGTTAAGGCTTGGTCTTTTTTGGGTCAGTTTTGTGACAGAAAGTTGATGATTCCACCTTTTATCTACTACTTTTATGGTGTTTTTTTGTCTTAATTCCTTCACTTGCTGTTAAGACTGGCCCAGGTTGGTGTGTCTTGTGCAGTCGGATCACAATTGGTAAGCAATTGTTACGTACACATTCGACAGGAGCTTTTGTGACAACAAATATATACGAATTAAGATCATTATCACATATTTGTAATCATATTTGTGTGTTGATTTTCCTCTAAAATACATGTGTATTTTACACATTTTTGTATTATACACATATATATATATGTGTATATATATGTATGTGTATATATATATGTGTATGTATGTGTATATATATATATATGTATGTGTATATATATATATATATATATATATATGTGTATATATATATATATATATATTATCAAATCATAGTTTATTTATTCAAAGTGGCTCAGCTACTCCACAATCTTTCCATGTATCCCTTGGTAACTACATAAATAATCCTGGTTGGGAATTACTGATCTACACATTTGCAATCACAGAGTGGTACTTCATCCATGTACAGGTCAGAAACACATCCCATCTCTAGGATCAAAACTTCTCTCACACACACAAAGGCTTGAAAAATAATCTGACATGATTGTTTTTCACCTCACACAACACAGGGAACTCCATTGATAAGTAGATACTAAAGTATGTTACAAGACTGTTCAGTGTGTCAGTATGTTTCAGACTGACAGCTCACACTGGGATCATGCTAGAGATATCACATGATAAAAGGCATCTTCCTCTTTTAAACAGTCCTGGGACTGATATAAACTACATATAGGCTTGAATCACACCGCAGAACAAGACTGTGATGCCTTCATATGAGATTAAGCTAATTTCCCAGCACATAGGAGCAGGAAAACATCAATATGAGAGACTGGGAAGCAATAAGTCAACAAAACAACATTATAATATCTGAATAAGAGGCTACAATGGGTTAGGTTAGCAACTAACGTTAGCTAGCAATCAAGCTGCTTACATTCTGGAGGGGAACACGTCGATCCTCTCTTTTCCAGACATCTTCTCGTCCTTTGGTCGATGATTGCGGTCTTCTGTTTATTTCCTTTTCCTAAGATTAACACTCAAACGTTAGCTTGTATTATATTGTATTAAACTACACACGTAACACAAAAAACACGTTATTTCCAGTGCAGGTTTAGAAGCCTTGATCGAGCTGATCGTGATCTTGTCAGACTCCGTGATGATCAGCTGGCCTCTGGTCATGTGACTGAACCGAATGCGTTCTGCACAAGCGCGTGTCGAAAAGCTCTACCGATCTTTTCCGGGTCGAGAAATTAGCACACCCATGAATGTGAGCTAGAGGGCCCACATTGTTCATTTAAAAAATCACCGAAGGATACATAATCGGACATTTAAACACTTCCAGTACAGGACATTCAAGTGTATCGTTCTGTAACCATATGACACAGGTGAGTGTTTTTTGATAAAGGTGATTTTTACCGGGGAGTAGTGAACAAACGGGGCTGCTAGCTGGCTAGCTAACTGCTAGCCTAGACAGCAGTACATGTGCCGCATGTGAGTTGTTAACCGGGTTATTAGCTATGAAGCTAACGGATATTGAAGAAATAGTTTTGTTTTTAGATTTAATTCTCGTCTCGTGGTATTTTACTTCATAACTGTTACTAGCTACAGTCGCTGTTAACATGCTACAGAGCGGTTTCCGTCTTATTTGTGTTAATGTCAGCTTTCGCTCCTAACTATATCAGTAAAGGGGCTTCTCGTTTATCTGCATTGCATCATCCAATTCACATACGAAAATGTGAAATAACGTTGCCAGTTCATTTAATACCACTTCACCTCTTTGTAGTTATTTTGGGGGATATTTTCCAGGCTAAACTCGGTTATTTGACCTGCTAAAGTAAAAATACACACAACTCTTAACAATGTGTCATTCAGATGGTTTTATACTGCTCAATAGATATTCAAGGGTGTTTCTATTATGCTCTACAGCTCAGAAACAGAAAAATGTGCCTATATCTGTCCATGGGTGCTGTCATTATGTTGCTGCATTATTTGTTTTCTATGGCCTGTAGCTCGATCAGTGGTTTCCATCCTTTATGGCTTGTTGTGACTCATTTAAAGATAAAGCAATATACATTATTACAGGATATGGCACTACAAACAGTGGATTAATGTGTTTGATACAAAGAGAGGGAAACATTTTATGGTTAAAAGATGTAAAGTTATGAGGTATGTCACACACAAAAAAATACCGAATGGTGTGACAGCAATGTTTTGTTTTTTTCTTCAATCATGTTGTAACCTCTCCGATATATCTCTTGGGACCATTTAGGGCATCCATCACTGCTCTAGATGTAATCATATCATCATCACATTTACAAATTAACACTGGGCTGTACAATATTGAAGACGTAGAAAAAAAACATATCTAATAACAATGGGTGCACAGCAATTTAACATTGCTCCTGTATATAGGTCAGTCAGAGATCCTGGTCAAAACTGAATCAACAGAGGCTGAGATATCCTGACTCTAGTTTAGACCTACAATTCCCATAATGCAACGTGATTGCGTTTTTTTGTTAGACCTTCCCTGCCTGGTAAATGCCCACACATCTTTGAAACGCCACATACTCAGTTTGTAACACAGGCTTTCTGTTAAAAAAAAAAAAAAAAAGTAGTTTTCAATCTTTAGAAAGCTCCCTCCAGAAACGTAGAAGCCATTACTGAAATTAGACTTTTTTTACAGGCTGAGTTATATGTTTAATGATATATAAAATTGGTGGCTTGTCCTTTTTATAGGAGGATGTGTGACCACACTGTCTGCTTCAAATATTTTACCCCTGCCTCTCTTTGTTTCTATTCTCTCAGCGATGCCGGGGCTCAGCTGTCGATTTTACCAGCACCGGTTCCCTGAGGTGGAGGATGTTGTGATGGTGAACGTGAGGTCCATCGCCGAGATGGGTGCCTACGTCAGCCTGTTGGAGTACAACAACATCGAGGGCATGATCCTCCTGAGCGAGCTGTCACGTCGACGTATCCGCTCCATCAACAAGCTCATCCGCATAGGCCGCAATGAGTGCGTGGTCGTCATCCGAGTAGACAAAGAGAAGGGTAAGTGCAGGCAGGCGGGTACTAACCACTAGAGGGGAAGGTCATTGGTGGTGCGTTTAGTGTTGGATCTAGGCCTGCGTGTAGGGCTACACAAAGGACAGGAAACATTTTGGCTGCCAGTTCCAAAGTGGCAGGTGGAAGATGCATAATGTACAAATTACAGCCTGAACTTTAATCCATATAATGACAAGATAAACTGGAAAGAGAAATGCCAACCTTTTCCTCTGTTCAGCAAAACGGTTCTTAACCTTGGATTGTAACGGCCACTAGAGTATTTGTAATGTTGCAATGTTCCTTGATACAGTGACACTTGTATACTACAGTATAGAGTAGGATGTGGTGGGTGTAATATCATCTTGGGCTGCTAATGACATAATCGATCATTATCAGTCTATTATCAGTAATCCATCAGTATTAGGTTAAAGCAGTGCTGAAGTTTTTCATTTAAACATCCGTTGCATTCAAGCCCTTGCCAACAAGGGAACACAAATGCTGATTAGGTCTATCGCCGCTATGGAAAGCTCTCTGTGGTTTTTGTGGCGATATTCCCGTGTTGGCACACCAAAAGGCTGGCAATACAGCTCATTTGTACTCAGAACGAGTAGTTTATTAACTCCACAACATGAGCAGCACACAAAGTGGCGTCAACAAACCTTGCTCACTCACTTACAGCTCTTTACAGCGTAGCTGCTTATTCTGGCTCTCTGATGGGTTACACCGTATGTCAGTCCACCTGTACTACCCATACCTTGACAGGCAGGAAGGGATGAGACAACAGGCGCCCGAAAAAATATGTTTTCCCGTAGACTTACGAAAGAGACGTTTGTAAATCAGGGATACATTTTTTTTTTGAGGGTCTAAATGACTTGTTTCACTGTCAGAATTTGATCCATTTGGTCCGATAACATTTTGAAATTCTAGAAGAGCTGCACGATTAAATAATTCAATCTCCATTCAAGTAAGTGGAGCACTAAACTGGTAGAAGCCTGCTCGGCCAGCGGATGTCTCTAGTGCGCCTGCTCTATGGGCCGCAAAACAACGTGAATATTTGTATTGTAATAATGGGGCAATTAAGAACAGCAGAGAACTTGTGAAGCGTAAAACAGAAACTGTTTAGTAAACGATGACTAAATTGGTTAACCATCAAATTTGGAATTCATTATTTTAACCATATAAGCACCGATCTTGTCAAACAATTAGCCCTTTGGCAGCCATCTCTTTCTGCGACTAATTGTGAGAATATTTTGAATGTATCGTGTCATGAAAATGTCCCAGCCAGAGTTTTACGCTAGAAAAAAAATGGTGGTGGTCATGTGACCAGTAAGGTTTCATTTTACCGGTCAAATGGGAAAAGTTCCGGTCAAATATTTCCCGTGTTTATTGTGCTTAAAAACAATTGATAGGCAGGCTATAGGCTCCTGTATATAAAGAATAATATCATCAAAGGATGTAGATTTATACTATTTTTATTGAAATGTAGGCTACTTGCTACAGGCAGAGAGGGCAAAATAATTAAACCAATGCACATAATTGTGCCGATCTGAATTAAAATAGGCTTATTTTCCATTCGCTAGGCTGAGGATATAAAACAATACAAACTACAGTACAAACAAACTGGCTCATGCAATTATCAAGTGCCGACTTGAATCAAAATAATTGTACAGAAGTGTCTTTCTGCAACCTCGCGATGCGCGTAAGCCTCTGCCTTCCCCAAGGCGACTTTGCTGCGCTGTTTTGATGCGGATCTGCAGGGAGAAGCCTCTCTCTGCTGGCACATTGGAGACAGGTTTTACGCATGCATCTGGATAGATTTTACCGTAATCCCAATAAGTACCTCGCAGGCTGTTGGGAAAGTCAAGCCTCCATAATCGTGGAAAGCTGTCGTCATATGGCATCTTGATGTGAGTGAAGTAATTCACGATATTTCCCTGTTTCGCTTGGGCTTTGACTTTCCCTGCTTGCTTGTCGCCGTTTGTTGTTCATTGTTCATTGTTTTAATAAAACGAAAGATATGAAAATCACTGTAGCCTATTTTAACACAATTCAGATTGTGCAGAGGGAATTATTTCCACTGGTCATTCTGACCGGAGGCAATTGGAATTTTCGGACCTCATAATTTTTTTCCGGTCAATGACCGGTAATTACCGGACAACGGAAACTCAGGTCACAGCTTCTCTTCTCTATCTTGTCTTTAGGATACATTGATTTATCAAAAAGAAGAGTTTCACCAGAGGAGGCCATCAAGTGTGAAGATAAATTCACCAAATCTAAAACTGTAAGTCGAATTGTGCCTAAATGCTTTTTCGTTTTATTTTTTTAAATTAAATTATTGATACGATTTTCAACATCATCTGTGTTCAGCATTGTTAAAAAGTGACTTTTTGATACATGCATGACAAACCTATCATACATTTCTGGATTATTCAAAAATTACTACCCTCAGGTTTTTCTTTTCATTGATCTCTCATGAACTTTTTGTAAATCTGACCTTTTGAGTCAGCATTCTCACTGGGCTGATGCGGTTGTTGTGTTTGCAGGTGTACAGCATCCTGCGACACGTGGCAGAGGTGCTGGAATACACGAAGGACGAGCAGCTAGAGAGCTTCTACCAGCGCACCGCCTGGGTGTTCGATGAGAAATACAAGCGGCCAGGATACGGAGCCTATGATGTCTTCAAACAGGCTGTATCGTAAGTGGTTGTTTTGAGCAGTGTGTGTTAATGTTAGGCTGATCTAGAAATTTAGGAACAAAGAATGTATTCAAACAATGTCTTATTTGATGAGGTCAAATCAAATGGTTAAAATCTTCCCTCCACTAGAGATCCTGCCATTCTGGATGGGCTGGACTTAACAGAGGAAGAGAAGAATGTGCTGATTGACAACATCAACAGGCGACTCACTCCACAGGCTGTCAAAATCAGAGCAGGTAGCAATATACTCTAAAGCTAACATTTGACCTTTTTATTTATTTTATCTGTATCATGATAGCCTCTCAGCTGTGAAGAGTTGACCTACATCCACAATTCCTGTAAATCTCTCTCCTCCCCCACCGGCAGACATTGAAGTGGCGTGCTACGGGTATGAGGGCATTGATGCCGTGAAGGAAGCTCTGAGGGCCGGGCTTGGCTGCTCCACAGAGGTCATGCCCATCAAGGTAATAGCCCCTTTTCAACCACTCTCAGCCACATGTTCGTGCACTGATGCTGAATGGTGAAACTCTGACCTCTCTAACTGATAACTAATATTTTTTTTGGATAGGAGCTGTTAGTGCAAATGCATGTGATGCAGCGTTAATAAGACAAACATTGTATTGTTTCTTGGCAGATCAACCTGATTGCTCCCCCTCGCTACGTGATGACAACGACCACTCTGGAGCGCACAGAGGGCCTGTCTGTCCTCAACCAGGCCATGGCTGCTATCAAGGAGAAGATCGAAGAGAAGAGAGGCGTCTTTAACATCCAGATGGAGGTGAGTGACTTCAGTGTCTTTTATGCGAAAGCCACTCCCTGTCACTTGTGTGTTTCTTTTATTATTTAGTTTCTTCAACTTTTAACATTTTCAAAAATGTGTATTAAAAGTTCTAGTTAGGCTCAGGTGTACAGTGAGCAGTGGTGGAATGTAAGTAAGTAACATTCACTCAAGTGCTGTACTTAAGTACAATTTTGAGGTACTAGTACTCACTAAATTTGTAGACAGCTTTAGTTTTCAGATTACCATTTTTCATACCCTTTTTTTTTAAGTGAAACCCATGTATTTTCAAATTTGGTAATTTCTTTTTGGTTAACTGATGGATGAAGTGTTACTTTATGGGTTAAGACATTTTTTCCTACTTAGTAGCTGGTTAAATGCATCGTCACAAAGCTGAAAGAAGGGCTGGCTTTCATGAAAAGTTGACTTTTTAGAGATACGTGGTTCTCACAGAACAGTGACGCTGCAAACGTATGATGATCTTTTAGAATATGACTCATTGCTGTACAGTCCCAACACTAATATAAAGGAGTTAAAATTGGCACAACCTTAAACATCTACAGCAGTAACATACACACATTAATGCAGCAGTAATGTTAATCCAAAAATGCTTTTTGAAAGGCAAAAAAATATATTTTCTGAGTGTTATATTCCTGACTTGAACATTTTTCACAGTGAAAAAAAGACACTAGTGAAGTAATCAAATCCTTGATAACTAATATGAAGAACCGCCATCCAAAAGTTCACAAACATCAGGAGCAAGCACCCTAAACGCACACAGCAGCAGCTGCAGACCACACTCTGTGAGTGCATGCGTGCGCGCTGTACAGTTTATCTGTCTCTTAAAACCCCAAGCCATGGGGCGGCCTCTAGTTCACCCAGTAGAGCGTGCGCCCCATGTAGGCTGAGTCCTTTGCAGCGGCCCGGGTTCGAATCCAACCTGCGGCCCTTTGCTGCGTGTCATCCCCCCTCTCTTTCTCCCCACTCCTGTCTATCCACTGTCACTATCTAATAAAGGGAAAAGCCCCCAAAAATAATCTTACCTGCTGGTTAAAGTATAGGGGGTTAGCTGCCACGGAGCTAGCGACAATTTCAGCTCAGGCTCTCTAACTTAAGGGGGGCTGGCTTTAAGGTGGACCAGCTTTTCTCATTTTAGTGACAAGCTGCTCCTCTTTTTGCTTTAGTGAGCTCTCCCTCACTAACCCAGGAAAACCCCTGATTAGTCATGAAACCTAAACAGGATATTTTGTTATGTTCCTTAGTTATTGATTTATGATCCAAACTGTTTCACAGATGAGTTAAACTGGACTTTCATTAAGTTATACACTTGCTACAAATTATAAAAGAAGCCTAAAACTAACACTGCCGACTTGCATCGCCTCTGCGGTCGACAGGGGAGACTTGCGCTGGGGGGCTTGGATCTATGAACGGGGTCAACTTTGCAGCTCAGAAAACATATGGAGCTTGGTTGTTACAGTTTTACTTAAATAAAATGTGGCACTGGTCTATAGATATAATTTATTCTCCCCCAAGTAAAATAATTTTCTTTTTTTCAGGGGTGAATGTCTGTCTGTAAAATGATACATTTATGGTATAATCATGTTTGTCTTGTTTAATGTCTGTATCTACAACAAATAAGAGTAAAGGGATAAAAGTAGTACAGGAGAGACTTGGTGTTCTCTTCAGTGAAATAAAACAAGATTTGTATATATCAGCATCAGCCAAAACGAGTTTGACAATATCGGCATATTGATATCGGCCAAAATCCAATATTGTGCATCCCTAATATTGACAGTTCTCAAATTATGACTTTATTCTTAAAACATTGTTTGCTTTTTCTTAAAATATTACTATACTTCTCAATTTCCTTTGGTCCTTACCAAGAGTGGCCAAAATAAAGAACAGAATTTCTATGTTCCTACGTACTCCTTATTTTTTTGCATTGTACAAATACCTAAACGGTGAACTGTGTCCCCTTCAGCCTAAGGTGGTGACAGACACGGATGAGACAGAGCTCGCCCGGCAGCTGGAGAGGCTAGAGCGGGAGAATGCTGAGGTGGACGGAGACGACGACGCAGAGGAGATGGAGGCCAAAGCAGAGGACTAGAGTCAGTCCTCACAGGAAGGCTGATGGGGAAACAACGTCAATGCAGAAATGTGGACAGACCTGGCCACAGTCATTCAGTCCAACAGATGTTAACTTTCACATTGCAAACATTAACAGGCGTTTATAGTTCATTGGCAAACGTCCCGGTTTGTTCTTTAGCAGGGTTTGTTTCAGAAGATGGTAACACGAGAAAGCTGTCTTGTTATGCAGACATGGAAGAAAATTAAACATCAATGTAGTTTCTATTTTTAAGTACACCAATTTGAATAAATAATAACTCTAAGACAACAAAAGCTGTTTACAAGCAGTGGCCTTCACTTACCTCTTGCTTTAGAGCCCAGTGTCTTCAGTATCCATGGCGCTTCATCTCTGGCTGGTCACTTGATGTGATTGATTTAAAGGGGAAACACAGGCTCGTCTGTCTCAACACCGGTCAATGGTGACTTTTTGTGCTGTTTCTCTTCCAGTTAAAGGGTTTTTACTGGCAAGACCTGCTTTTGTTTAGCTCACATGGCATCAATAAAGTTCTGGAAGTTTTGATCTCAATGCGTCTTTGTCCGCTGCTGTGACTACTTTGAATTAAAGGGCACCAGACCTAGCCTTTTAATTTAAGGATTGTTTTCCTTTGTAATAAGCATGTTTCAGCAATAAACATGAGGTACTCTCACTACAAAACTCTTAAGAAAGTGATTGCAACCCGCTATCACTCTCAAAGTGATTTTGGGATGAATTAAACGACAAACTGTAAATATTTTTTTTTAGAAGTCTAATTTTTAACTTTTTAAGCTTTGTTTACATCAAACGTGTAAAAGTTGGTATGAAGCAGGCTAAAATCTTTAATTGAAACAACCAAAAATGCTGATGAAGTTAATAAATCAAAAAACGCATATAGTATGTTGTCAAAAAGTCATAGTCTAGTATGTCATTAAAAATGCCATGAATATTAAAGTCTAATGTCATACAGATGTCAAAAAGTCATAGTATAGTATGTCCAAAAAAATCTGTTATATAGTATGTCTAAAAAAAAAAAGGCATAACAAAGTTATACAATAGTATGTTGCAAAAAGTCATAGTATGTTGTGAAAAATCATCAAATAGTCATAGTGTAGTATGTCTAAAAAAGTCATAGTACAGTATGTCAAAAAAAGTCATAGGATAGTATGTCGAAAAAAATGATAAAAAGTCATAGTATAGAATGTTGAAAAAAGTCATAGTATGTCGAAAAACGTCATGGTATTGTATGTCGAAAAAGTCATAAAAAAGCCATAGTATAGTATGTCGAAAAACGTCATGGTATTGAATGTCGAAAAAAGTCATAGTATAGTATGTCGAAAAAAGTTCTAGTATAGTATATCGAAAAAAGTCATAGTATATAGTATGTCAAAAAGTCATAAAAAAGTCACAGTATAGTATGTCGAAAAAAGTCATAAAAAAGCCATAGTATAGTATGTCGAAAAACGTCATGGTATTGAATGTCGAAAAAAGTCATAGTATAGTATGTCGAAAAAAGTCATAGTATAGTATGTCAAAAAAATTCATATGAAAGTCATAGTATGGTATGTCAAAAAAAGTCAAAAAACGTCATAGTACAGTATGTCAAAAAACGTCATGGTATAGTATGTCGAAAAAAGTCATAAAAAAGTCATACTATAGTATGTCGAAAAAAGTCATAGTATAGTATGTCGAAAAATGTCAAAAAAAAGTCTTAATATGTCGAAAAAAGTCACAGTATAGTATAGTATGCCGAAAAAAGTAAAAATAAAAGTCATAGTATAGTATGTAGAAAAAGTCATAAAAAAGTCATAGTATAGTATGTCGAAAAAAGTCATAAAAAAGCCATAGTATAGTATGTCCATAGTATAGTATGTCGAAAAACGTCATGGTATTGAATGTCAAAAAAAGTCATAGTATAGTATGTCGAAAAAAGTTCTAGTATAGTATATCGAAAAAAGTCATAGTATAGCATGTCAAAAAAATTCATATAAAAGTCACAGTATAGTATGTCGAAAAAAGTCATAAAAAAGCCATAGTATAGTATGTCCATAGTATAGTATGTCGAAAAACGTCATGGTATTGAATGTCGAAAAAAGTCATAGTATAGTATGTCGAAAAAAGTCATAGTATAGTATGTCAAAAAAATTCATATGAAAGTCATAGTATGGTATGTCAAAAAAAGTCAAAAAAAACGTCATAGTACAGTATGTCAAAAAAGGTCATAGGATAGTATGTCGAAAAAAATGGAAAAAAGTCATAATATATAATATGTCGAAAAACGTCATGGTATTGTATGTCGAAAAAGTCATAAAAAAGTCATAGTATAGTATGTCGAAAAAAGTCATAAAAAAGTCATGGTATAGTATATTGAAAAAAGTCATACTATAGTATGTCGAAAAAAGTCATAAAAAAGTCATAGTTATAGTATGTCGAAAAAAGTCAAAAAAAAGTCACAGTATAGTATAGTATGCCAAAAAAAGTAAAAATAAAAGTCATAGTATAGTATGTAGAAAAAGTCATAAAAAAGCCATAGTATAGTATGTTGAAAAACGTAATTGTATTGTATGTCAAAAAAAGTCATAAAAAAGCCATAGTATAGTATGTTGAAAAAATTAATATAAAGTCATAGTATAGTATGTCAAAAAAGTCATAAAAAAGCCATAGTATAGTATGTCGAAAAAAGTCATAAAAAAGTCATTGTATAGTATGTCGAAAAAATTCATATAAAGTCATAGTATAGTATGTCGAAAAAAGTCATCAAAAAGCCATAGTATAGTATGTCGAAAAACGTCATGGTATTGTATGTCGAAAAAAGTCATAAAAAAGTCATAGTATAGTATGTCAAAAAAGTTCTAAAAAATTCATAGGATAGTATGTCAAAAAAAGTAATATTATTGTATGTCCAAAAAAATCATAGTATATAGTATGTCGAAAAAAGTCATAAAAAAGTCATAGTATAGTATGTTGAAAAGAGTCATAGTATAGTATGTCAAAAAAGTCATAGTATAGTATGTGGAAAAAAGTCATAAAAAAGTCAAAGTATAGTATGTCGAAAAAAGTCATAAAAAACTCATGGTATAGTACGTCAAAAAGGTTTTTAAAAATTCATAGGATAGTATGTCGAAAAAAGTCATATTATTGTATGTCCAAAAAAATCATAGTGTATAGTATGTCAAAATAAGTCATAAAAAAGCCATAGTATAGTATGTTGAAAAACGTAATTGTATTGTATGTCGAAAAAAGTCATAAAAAAGTCATAGTATAGTATGTCGAAAAAAGTCATATTATTGTATGTCCAAAAAAATCATAGTATAGTATGTCGAAAAAAGTCATAAAAAAGTCATAGTATAGTATGTCGAAAAAATTCATATAAAGTCATAGTATAGTATGTCGAAAAAAGTCATAAAAAAGTCATAGTATAGTATGTCGAAAAAAGTCATAGTATAGTATGTCGAAAAAAGTCATAGTATAGTATGTCGAAAAAAGTCATAAAAAAATCATGGTATAGTACGTCAAAAAAGTTTTTAAAAATTCATAGGATAGTATGTCGAAAAAAGTCATATTATTGTATGCCCAAAAAAATCATAGTGTATAGTATGTCAAAATAAGTCATAAAAAAGTCATAGTATAGTATGTTGAAAAACGTCATTGTATTGTATGTCGAAAAAAGTCATAAAAAAGTCATAGTATTGTATGTAGAAAAAAGTCATAGTATAGTATGTCAAAAAAGTCATAGTATAGTATGTGGAAAAAAGTCATAGTATAGTATGTCAAAAAACTTTTATAAAATTCATAGGATAGTATGTCAAAAAAAGTCATATTATTGTATGTCCAAAAAAATCATAGTATATAGTATGTCGAAAAAAGTCATAAAAAAGTCATAGTATAGTATGTCGAAAAAATTCATATAAAGTCATAGTATAGTATGTCGAAAAAAGTCATGGTATTGTATGTCGAAAAAAGTCATAAAAAAGTCATAGTATAGTATGTCGAAAAAAGTCATAGTATAGTATGTCGAAAAAAAGTCATAAAAAAGCCATAGTATAGTATGTCGAAAAACGTCATGGTATTGTATGTCGAAAAAAGTCATAAAAAAGTCATAGTATAGTATGTCGAAAAAAGTCATAGTATAGTATGTCGAAAAAAGTCATAAAAAAGCCATAGTATAGTATGTCAAAAAACGTCATGGTATAGTATGTCAAAAAAAGTCATAAAAAGTCATAGTATAGTATGTCGAAAAAAATTTATAAAATTCATAGGATAGTATGTTGAAAAAAGTCATATTATTTTATGTCCAAAAAAATCATAGTGTATAGTATGTCGAAAAAAGTTATAAAAAAGTAATTGTATAGTATGTCAAAATAAGTCATAAAAAAGCCATAGTATAGTATGTAGAAAAACGTCATTATATTGTATGTGGAAAAAAGTCATAGTATAGTATGTCTAGTATAGTATGTCAAAAAAAGTCATAAAAAAGTCATAGTATAGTATGTTGAAAAGAGTCATAGTATAGTATGTCGAAAAAAGTCATAGTATAGTATGTCGAAAAAAGTCATAGTATAGTATGTCAAAAAAAGTCATAAAAAAGTCATAGTATAGTATGTTGAAAAGAGTCATAGTATAGTATGTCAAAAAAGTCATAGTATAGTATGTCTAGTATAGTATGTCAAAAAAAGTCATAAAAAAGCCATAGTATAGTATGTCGAAAAACGTCATGGTATTGTATGTCGAAAAAAGTCATAGTATAGTATGTCGAAAAAAGTCATAGTATAGTATGTCGAAAAAAGTCATAGTATAGTATGTCAAAAAAAGTCATAAAAAAGTCATAGTATAGTATGTCAAAAAAAGTCATAGTATAGTATGTCAAAAAAAAGTCATAAAAAGTCATAGTATAGTATGTCAAAAAAATTCATATAAAAGTCATAGTATAGTATGTCGAAAAAAGTCATAAAAAAGTCATAGTATAGTATGTCAAAAAAGTTCTAAAAAATTCATAGTGTCAAAAAAGTTATATTATTGTATGTCCAAAAAAATCATAGTGTATAGTATGTCAAAAAAGTCACAGTATAGTATGTCGAAAAAAGTCAAAAAGTCATAGTACAGTATGTCAAAAAAAGTCATAGGATAGTATGTCGAAAAAAATGATAAAAAGTCATAGTATAGAATGTTGAAAAAAGTCATAGTACAGTATGTCAAAAAAAGTCATAGGATAGTATGTCGAAAAAAATGATAAAAAGTCATAGTATAGAATGTTGAAAAAAGTCATAATATAGTATGTCGAAAAACGTCACGGTATTGTATGTCGAAAAAGTCATAAAAACGTCATAGTATATTATGTTGAAAAAAGTCATACTATAGTATGTCGAAAAAAGTCATAAAAAAGTCATAGTATAGTATGTCGAAAAAAGTCATAGTATAGTATGTCGAAAAAAGTCATAAAAAAGTCATAGTATAGTATGTCGAAAAAAGTCATAGTATAGTATGTCGAAAAAAGTCATAGTATAGTATGTCGAAAAAAGTCAAAGTATAGTATGTCGAAAAAAGTCATAGTATAGTATGTCGAAAAAAGTCATAAAAAAGCCATAGTATAGTATGTGGAAAAAATTCATATAAAGTTAAAGTATAGTATGTCGAAAAACGTCATGGTATTGTATGTCGAAAAAAGTCAAAAAGTCATGGTATAGTATGTCGAAAAAAGTCATAGCATAGTATGTCAAAAAAAGTCACAGTATAGTACAAGTCATAAAATAGTATAGTGTATACATACACATAGTGTATGTATGTGTATGTATGTATGTAAATGTTGATGTATGTATATTTGTGTATATGTACGTGGATGTATGAATGTCGATATATATGTCTGTATATGGATTGTACATTCAAAACACCAAATTGTATATTGTTACATGGGAGTGTTCCACTGTACTAAGGGTCAGGGTCAATTACTGAGCTATGGAAAATAAGTGTATTCTTCTTCCTACTCATTTTGTCTATGTCTATGTTGGTTTATGTTTCTTATTGTTTATTGAATGTTTTGCTTATTTAACTTATTTGTACATTTCTTTGATGTTTTGTTTGGTTTATTTTTGACATGTCTGAAATAAATTTCTTCATTTATTCATTCATTCATTCATTCATTCATTCATTCATTCATTCAGTATGTCGAAAAAATTGATAAAAAGTCATAGTATACTGTAGTATGTCAAAAAAAGGTCACAAAAATTCATAGTATAGTATGTCCAAAAAAGGTCAAAAAAGTCATAGTATAGTATGTCGAAAAAATTCATATAAAAGTCATAGTATAGTATGTCAAAAAAAGTCATAAAAAAGTCATAGTATAGTATGTCAAAAAAAGTCATAAAAAAGTCATAGTATAGTATGTTGAAAAAATTCATATAAAACTCATAGTATAGTATGTCAAAAAAGTTCTAAAAAATCCATAGGATAGTATGTCGAAAAAAGTCATATTATTGTATGTCCAAAAAAATCATAGTGTATAGTATGTCAAAATAAGTCATAAAAAAGCCATAGTATAGTATGTAGAAAAACATCATTATATTGTATGTCGAAAAAAGTCATAGTATAGTATGTCGAAAAGTCATAGTATAGTATGTCGAAAAAAGTCATAAAAAAGTCATAGTACAGTATGTAGAAAAAAGTTATAGTATAGTATGTCGAAAAAAGTCATAAAAAGTCGTAGTATAGTATGTTAAAAAAAGTCACAAAAAGTCCTAGTATAGTATGTTGAAAAAAGTCACAAAAAGTCATGGTATAGTATGTCGAAAAAAGTCAGTGTAGTATGTCGAAAAGTCTTAGTATAGTATGACAAAAAAAGTCATAGTGTATGCATACACATAGTGCATGTATGTGTATCTATGTATGTATGTAAATGTATATGTATGTATGTTTTTTTATTTACGTTTAGAAAAAGTCATAGTATAGTATGTAAAAAAATCGTAAAAACTCATAAAAAGTCATAGTACAGTATGTAAAAAAAAGTCAGCATTGTACAGTATGTCGAAAAAAGTCATAGTAGTTTGTCGTAAAAAATAGTAAAAGTCATCGAAAAAGATCATGAAAAAGTCATAGCATTGTGTCATGTTTCATAGTGTCATAAAAAGTCATAGTCATATTATATCTCATAAAAATATCATAAAAAAGTCATAGTATAGTATGGTAAAGTAAGTCATAGTATAGTATCTCATAAAAAGTTGTAGTGTCATAAAAAAGTCATAGTATAGAATGTAATAAAAATGTAATTGTATAGTTTGTCATTAAAAAGTTATAGCATAGTATGTCAAAAATGTAAAAAAAAATTAGTATAGTAGTATGTCATAAAAATGTCATAGTATAGTATGTCAAAAAAATAGTATAGTATATCAAGTGTAAATAAAAAGCCATAGTATATGTCATAATTGTCACAAACAGTAATAGTATAGCACGCCATGAAAAAGTGATAATATAGTGAGTCATAAAAATGTCATAAAAGTCATTGTAAAGCATTTCATAAAGTTATAATATAGTTGTTACAGCTTGGAAATAGCAGGTTTGGACCCAAAATGCAGACTTGTAAGACGAGGAGGCAGTAGGAAGTTCTTAGATTTATTTAATGAAACCGGCTTACAACAGTGGGTGTCCTGAGGCAGGCAGGGAATCTGGCAACAGGAAAATCTAACACATTTAGAAAACTTGGAAAAGCAAAACCAATAGGAAGCAGCTATACTGAGAGAGAGACAGCGATCTGACAGTAGACAAAAGTAGCACACAGACTAAATACACAAGGCAATGAGGGTTGTAACGAGAGACAGGTGACAAGAGGGCTGATAAACAGGTGAAACACATCAGTGTGGGTCAGACAATCACAAAGGCGGGAAAACACAAGGCAGGAAGTCAAACAAGACATGACACAAGAGAAACACAGACACTACAAAATAAAACAGGAAACTAAACAAAACCCAGGATCAACAGTGGACAACAAGGACTAGTAACACAACCAGGCTGACATGGAGGACTCAAAACAGGTGTACAAGGCAAGACATGCAGGACAGGGCTACAAGGACACATAAGGTACACAAAAGCACAGAATGAATGAAAGAAGGAACAGAAAACCCTAAAACACAAACTCCTTAAGAAACTAAAGAAATACTGTCACACTGTCTTAAAATAGTTCTATAAACAAAAAGGCCTCTGGCCATAGACAATAGTCTGTCATAAAAGTCATACTAAAGCATGTCATAAAAAAAGTCATAGTATAGCATGTCATAGTATAGTATGTCATAAAAAAGTCATAGTATAGTATGTCATGTCATAAAAAAGCAATTGTATAGTATGTCATAAAAAAAAGCATAGTATGCCATAAAAGAATTCATTAAAAAGTCATAGTATAGTATGTCATAAAAAAAAGAAACTTTTTAAGACCTCGCAGACACCCTGGGTTTACTATTTATTACATTTTTTTTATTACAAAAAACTAATTGTGGTTAGTGAGAAAGTCAATTGGTGATACACAAGCCGTTATAAAAAAATCAATTTTATTCAAATGTTCACCAATACAAAAACAATGGAGCATCTTCACAACTTCAAATATTTTTTTCCCGTTCTTAGCTCATTTTCCTATAGTGGTTGTGTGTGTGTGTGTGTGTGTGTGTGTGTGTACAGCTGCAGGGATGTAGCCATCCAAGATATATTCTGTGGGTCTTGTCAGTAGACGCATTTCAAATGAAAACTACGGTAGGTGCTTTTTGAGATGGTCTGAGGACAATGAACATGCCAACACATTTATAAGGAATGCGATAAGGAAAAATTAAGAGAAAACATCTGTAAACCCGATATACCAAATAAATAACCCTGTAAAAAAGATTACATCCGTGTTGTAGTTAAGGAACCTTTTATAGGTTCCTTGGTTGTAGTTATGCATACTCTAAAGTCCACTTAACATACCGTCATTCAACTGGAAGCCAGATTTCACACCTTACAGACTTTAAATAAAAGTTTGATTGCTGCACGACTCTTCCCATAAAGTGTGTTGGCATGTATACAAATAAAATAGGACCAATAGACCTAATCTGGCAACAATGGTCCACGGTCTCATCTCAGAATTATTTCTTCATAGTCAAACAATGACTACTATTTACACAATAGCACACCGACACAGTCAGCACCTGCTAACAAAGAGGGGAGGGGAAAAAACCCGACATGACCTGAACAACTTGTGCAGTTGTGAGAATGAGTAGAATCTGCAGTTACAGTTTGTACTGATATAGACACGTCGCTTCGTTTGGGGTGACATAATTGTGCTACACTATTATACACGATGTATGAAAAGAAAAAAAAACAGTTGATCTTCATTCAGTGGTTGTTTTGCTTATTTCGCCAGTCCGATCTTCTTAGCTTCAGTTTCATAAATGAGTAACCTCCACATCTTCACTATGAAGACTTCAGCTTCTTCATCAAGAACCTAAAGCAGGAGACAAAAGGAAGGTTTACTGAGCTACACATGAACAAGGTGTGATGTTTTTTTTACATCTCATGTCTTTTCATAGCTTCACTATCGCTGCCTAATTAAAAGGTGCTCTAAGCGATGTCACGCGTTTTTTAGGCTACATTTTTGTCACATACAGCAAACATCTCCTCACTATCCGTGAGCTACCTGTCCCATGAACACACTGTAAAAAAACGCAGTCTCTGTAGACAGCCCAGGCTCCATAAACGGCAACAAAAACAAACTGTGCCAACCTGCACCACGAAACACAAACGGTGTCCCAGCCAATAACTGACAAGAAGGATTTGGGGGTGGGGGTTGGGGGGGGGGTTAGTGTGAGAAGGGAGGGGGAGGGGACGGGATGAGGAGGAGGGAGGGGCGAGCTAGCCTTGGTTTTGTTTGACAATACTTTGAACGTCAACAAGAAGTGACGTCACCCAACATCGCTTAGAGCACCTTTAAGGCATGAAATGCTCAAAAATAAAGACAATAGCAAATCTGTAGGTCATAGTTTCTTTTAAAAGACCTTGTTTTCGTCAATACGATTTAGGGCTGTAACTATCAATTTTGGAATTGTTAACTGATTCATCCATTGATTATTTCCCTGTAAGGTCAAACGAATACTGGAATTTCCCCATTATAATTTGTCAGAGCCTTATATTGCATATTCAAATGTCTGGTTTTGTCTGACCAAGTGTAAAAAAAAAAAAAAAACTAAAATATTCAGTTTAATATCATATGGCAAAGAAAAGTTGCACATTCTCACATTTAAGACGAATGTTTGGGATTATAGCTTGAATGACTGAAACAATTAAATGAATTTAAAAAAATAGTTGCTAATTAATTGTCTGAGTTAAAAAGGTAAGCACCCACAGACTTTCCTTTTCATCATTTGATGATGACAAAAAAACATTTCAATGTTAGAACTAATCTAACTGCTACCATGACATTGACATAGTCAACAAGAACATAAAATAAAGACAGCAAGCAGTGTGAGGAACTAACTCATCCGTTACATTACTCACCATAGCAACATCATCCAAGATACTCTGTGGCATACTGTGAGCCATCACCTGGGAAAGACAAAAACATCAGGATCATCTCATGTTTTTCTCTTTCCTGTCAAGTCAACTGTACAAAACATCATATGATCAATACCTTGGAGCAGACAAAGTCCACTAACGTCGCCTCTTCTTCTCCAATGTACTCAATAATCTTTTTATTGATCCAGGGTCGAACACGCCGTTCCATTAAAGTCTAAACAGGACAATAGATGAAGGCACAGGTTTTGTGTTAGAAGTGGTGTTAAAATCTGCTTCCACTTCCAAATGACTTAAATACGCAAATGAAAAAAAATCAAGAGGTAGAAGTGAATAAATCTCTAATGACTTCTTCTGCAGCCGGTTTTGTAAAAAAAAAATAATAAATAAAAATAAAAAGTAACTTCTCAGGAAGTCAGCAGTTTATGAATACACTCATCGTGGTCTTTATTAAACCACGTCACTGTGCGGCTTCTCCTGAAGGCCAACTTTGTAAAACATAATGTACTTTTAGTTAACATGTCTGCTTAAAAACAGATTATTAAGACAAATTCAATGAAATACAACACATTCTTCCTTCTCTCCTCACCGTGTCAACCATAGCCCAGTCCAGCGGGTAGGAGAACAGCTCAGGTTTTGCTGTGGGAATTTTTTCAATCAGGCTCTTGATGTGTTTACGCTTCTCCTCGGTGTTGTCCCCTTTTATGCTGGAGAGCCCGGCCCCGTCCACCCCGAGGCTCTTGTCATCATCGTAATCCAGGGGCACCAGCTTCCTCTTGCGAGGCTGTTCGTCAGCCTCTTCGTCATCAAACTTGTCGAAGACGCTGTCCACGGGCAGCTTCTTCCTCTTACCTGTGTTGGGCTGACTGGGGCTTCCTGAGGCACCTGGAGAGGACAAGGAGCTTCATGAATACAGTTTTTATTTGCAAATCATAAAGTTAACTTTAATTACGCAGCTGGAATTACTTGTCTGCAGTGACTATTTTGCCAGTATCTGTTTCAATAAAAAAGGGAAAAAAACTTAACGGAAGTAAAACAACTAGCATTCACTCACAGTTATGTTAGTTATATCTTATGAATCTTTGACTTTTGTAATGTTCCAGGAGATTTCTGTGATTGACCACATTTACTTTGTAAATGTGTGCCGTTTCTGACTCTTGAAAATGTCTCACTATTTTGGTTATTGAACATTGTAACAAAATCTAGGGCTACACCATTACATTGAATACTTTATAAACAGAACGACTAAATCTGTTTTAAAAAGGGAAATCTGCCAATATTTTGGTAATTTAATTTCACATGTTCCTTATTCATTTTTTGAGCGGTTGACTGTGTCAGCATACCACTGCTGTATACAAAGTAACAATGGACATTATATCTCAATAACTGTCCTGTGAGTAGGGCTGCAACAGATGATTATTTTCATAATCGATGAATCTGCCCGTTATTTTCTCGAGTAATCAATTGGCCTTTTTTTCAAATAAAATGTCGGTTAATAAATACAAATGCTGTTGCAATTTACTTCCAACTGCTCATTTTGCAGACCATTTAAAAGAATAGAAAACGAGAAATAGAAAATACTCATTTAAAAAGCTAGAACGAGTGACTGTTTGGTAGCGTTACAAAAGTTAATTCATTGACAATCAAAATTGTTGCAGATTACATTTCGGTCAATTGACTGACAAATAGCTTTAGCTCTCCATGCCTGTCCAGGTTACAGTGAGGACATTTCTTTTAGACTCACCCAGTTTGAGACTGAGGCCGATCTTTGGCCGGTGTTCCTCCTGCGGCAGAGCCTCAGGGGGAGAGTTTTCGTGGGGGATGATGATGCCACAGGGCGACTCGTCCCCGGGTGTGTTGGGGGACGCGTTGCCACTGGCAGATGACACTGAGGGTGCTGCTGTGATGGGCCGCATCGTGGGCTTCAAGCACGGTTTTGAGTCAGGGTTATCTTCGTCATTGTCATCTTCCTCACCCTCCTCCACCTCGTCGTCTGAGTGGACAGGCCGTGCGCGGGGTTCTGATCTCTCCGGTTCCTGTCGGCACTCCCGGTGGTCTCGTGAACCCCTGTGGCGTTCCCGTACCTCCTCGGGCTCCGGCTCTTGGATGATGGGTGGTTGTCTCAGACGCTCCTCCTCTTCCTCCTCCATCTGGACCAATAAGAGGCAGATATGCAGAAGATTAACACCCAATTAGTGTTTTACAGAAAAGAAGGTCAGCAGACAATGAAAGCTGGACACCACAGATGTGCAGAAATGCAGAGACACTCCAATCATAAAGTGACCTTCACAAAGACAGCAGACATGCCCACTCCCTACAGATATAAAAGGCAAACACACAAACATTATTATTATTATTATAATAAATAAACATACCCTGCGTAGCTCTGCGTCTGGGTTTGGATGTCCCTCGTCTAACAGCCTCTGTCTGATCTCCTCCAGCTCCTCCTTCTCTCTCTTCCTGTCACGCTCGTCCGCCTCCATCTCCTTCTCTCGGTCTCTGAGACGCTTCTGCAGTGCACTGCCCCTAGGGGTCACACCAAAAATAACAGCCTTCAGAACAATAGCCATAGCTGCAGTACTGCATCGGCTACTATAAGTCAGATCTGGGTCACACAGCATCTGCTGTGACTTTTTACTATGATTTTACGTATTTAGGTGGAACAATAAAATGAATACCTAAAAAAGGTTAAGTCTTCATATGTTTAGTTAAACATAATTTTTGACAGTTTGAATTGGTTGTCATAAACGTCACACATGTGCAAATTCCAAGTATGTTGGCATATCAGTGACTGCGTGTCAGATACAAATCCTATTTACAAAAGGCACATGTGTGCTTTTATTTTTGATTGACAATCTACTTGGCCTAGGTAAACACAGCACTGTAGCATATTTGTTTTAATGTTGCTCACCTGTAGTACTTGGGGTCATCTCTGTCATCATCATAGTCTTCAAGAAACTCTTTTAACCGTTTGCCCTCTTTCACCTAAAGACACACAGGATCACGCTATTTCTTTGGGATAAAAAAAATGTCTGCTATTTCTGCTGACAAATTGTATTGTCTGACTTATTAAATTAAAATCAGTTCATATGAAATTATGCTCATATGAACACAAAAGAAAATAACACATCAAAGGCTTCATCTTGTCAACAAATTACATACACATTTAACAATGCTTTTCATTTTGCATTGACACTAATAACTTCCACGTCCAAGTTGTAAGTTAAACTCAAATACATGAGTAGTACTACACGTCTGTAGTGGAATTAACAGTGAACAATGAAATTTGATAAATTTAAGGTTAAACATTGGTAATATTCTGGCTTGTTAAATGCAGACAATGTGTACATTAAGTGTTCACAGTAAAGTAGGACACCTCGATGAACATCAGTGGTCAATCAATGTGCTCTCACCGTTTCTCGTCTGCGCTCATCTTCCCTCTCGGCCTCTTTGGCGTAATCCCGTGCCTTCTTCCGCTCCCTGAGCTCCCAGTTTTTTAGACGCTGTCATCCAACAGTATCAGATAAGCCACAATCAAATACAATCATGTTCAATCACATCGAGCTAAAAGAGTAATACATGTTATTTTACTACAAGTGCGCCTGTGATAAAGAGACCCAGAAAAGTGATGCTTAAAGAATCCAGGATTGCCTCATTTGGACATCACCTGCAATTCATCTCCCAGTTAATCTTTTATCTTGGGGGTTCCTAATCATTTTATACATCAACATTTAGAAAGGAGCAGTGACTTCGGACACTGCCCAGGTAACCTCCCAGCCTTCCCTACCTCCTGATAGGCTGCTTCCTTGTCTCTGAGTTTTCTCTCCAGCTTCCTGCGTTCATAAGCCTCCTCTTCATCCTCTTGGTCTCGTTTTTTTTCTCTGTCTCGGTCTCGACTCACTTCCCTGCAAAAACAAAAATGTAAAAATATATTATCCTTGAATATACTGTAGATTGGAACCAAGTTTTAAGATTAAGTCGGAGAAGAGATAGCAAGATGTCAATTTTCAAAACCAAGAGCAGTGCAGATGGCTCAGCTTACATATTTTCTTTCCAGGTTCATAGTAAGGCTAAGATTCATCGTACAATCTGGCTTGCCTCAAAATTGGTATTGTGTAGTCTGACATAAGACTGCAACCAATTTATTATCAGACCCATGACGCAGTGTGTCGCACTCTGCAACATGGGTCCTGCAACATTGCTGTTATCGCAGTGTATAGGCCCCTAGACACTAATGGTCCTAAACACTTTCCATGCTGCGATTGGTTTCCATCAATTTCAATGTAAATCATCAGTTTATCTCCCAGCTCTGATGTGTTTGAAATCTGTGACTTGAGGTTTTTCCTTCACCTGGATCGGCTGCGTTCGGGGCTCTTGTCACGGCTTCTGTCTCGGTCCCAGTCTCTGTCTCGCTCTCGTTCTCTGGTCCTTCGGTCGCGGTCTTTGTCTCTCTCCCGTTCCCGCTCCCTTTCCCTCTCCCGTTCCTTTTCTCGTTCCTTCTCCCTCTCGTGGTCCCGCCGCTCTCTTTCCCGCTCTCGCTCTTTTTCCCGCTCCCTCCGTTCCCGCTCAAACTCCAGCCGCTCCTTCTCCCTCTTGTCCTTCTCTTCTTCTAGTTTCTGCAGAGCAAAACACAGACAGGTTCAGCCAATACCAAACAAGACCCAACGAGTCAGTCAATTTTCTACTGTGCACAGATCAAGTGGTTTCCAGATTTTTAAAGGTTTCATACGCGAACATGCCCTATACTAATCAGTGCAAGAACACAGAAAAGCTGGAATCGTAACTGGGAAAACCTGGAAGGATCAAAAAGCTCTCCCTCACAACAGACCGCTTCATCATTCATCTAAAGCAATACAGTGTACTTTGCTGCTTTAGACTTGTAGTATTAACTACAGTTTAGCAAGAATATAACTGGAAACCACTTTAATGGTCAAAAACATCTGTGGAACATGTTCAACTTGAGGCATTCATAACGAGAAAAAGGCGCTGCAAAAGACAATGCTTTTTCTCTCCTTAAGAGTCCTCCTCTCAGAACAAGGAAAACAAAAACAGAAAACAGGCGTCAGTCGTTTGTTGAACTAGTTGTTTGTGACTTACAGGTGTTGAACTATGGATTCAGCCCTTCGCTGCCCCTACAAGCCTTTTAAGTTAGGCCTGGGAGGAAAGCAGGTCACACGGTATACAAGGGAAAAACGTTATGGGATTCTGTCTTGCTTAATCATCATTATCATCAAAACAACAACAACCTTTATTGCAATGAGTAACATGGCATTCGGTAATCAAGAAATGAACATAATGAACATCAGTTATTTCTGCACAGATAAATGAAATTGTAGAAGCGGTCTTACCCTTGCAGAAGTCTTCAGCAGCTCTTCACGACTCATTACAAACAAACGCATACACGCATCCCAATTCTGCCTTTATGGGCATTACACACAAGGCTTTGAGTGTAATGTGTTTATAGTTCAAATAGAATCTGACACAGAATGACAGTACTGAATACAAAGAAACAAAATACTAAGCTTGGGAGTAATTCCATTACTTTTAGGGCACTTATTATACCGAGTAATGTACAGTAAGTGCGACAATAAAATTAACTCAATTTCATGTAAAATGCTTAACTACATCAGTATGCATATGCATCCACAGGCTGGCAGCTGGTCTTCAGCAAGAAACAGACTAATCTAAAAGCCTTGGGTGTAATGCAACTCAAGAGAAGGAAACGTATGACACGAGAAAGAAGATAGGAAACTTAAGCAATAATTTTAGAACTTTATTAGCTGAGGTTAAATATCATTACGTATTATTTATGTGCCTTGACTCAAGCACAAATCATGGCAAGTGTCCAATTTTACATCAGTTGTGTGTCTTTTTACTTACCTCTGTAGAGTGTCTACCAGGGCTTGCTAAATAAATACTTGACCCAAAATTATTTAAACATAATTGCTATTTTAACAGTCAGATTTTATTAATTGTTGCAGCAGCTGTTTCAGCAGAATTTGTTTTATAAATTATAATTCTTAAAAATCAGAGCAATACATTGGAAAAGGGAAGTAAGAAACAGTACTGGTATTTGACTTCAAAATATATTTTGTTCTGATACAACATTGTCAAATCCTCTAATTGTGCAGTTCTGCTCTTTTCAGTTTATGATTTAATCTTTTGACCGGTTGCAGGACTTTGGTTTTGGTAAAATTTCCTCTTTTTCTTAGATAAAGTAGAAAACATGGGACTTTGTACTTGGGTTTAATCCTGTACAGTTTTGAAATAGACACACAAACTCACTGATCTGTCTTGCAGAGGAGAAAAGGCAGAGAGAGTAAGACACTAGTGAAGGGTAAGAGTTGGAGAAGAGAAGTCACACAATAACACAAACAGAGAGCACGTACCTTGTCAGTCTTCAGATCAGCGTGCTGCTGTGAAGAGGGCGCCCCCCACACTAGCATAATAAAAGCTACAGCCAAAGTCACTGCAGTGGTTATTGACAAGAGTTCTTGTGCTTTGACATGAACACCATTAAAACAGACCATCATTTACAGAGGACTCGCACAGGTTCACCGACTCAAACTTTCAGGGCACCACCAATAATGTCACAAAATGAAGGTCAAAGGTTTGGGAGGAACTTTTGCATTGTCAAATGGCTGGCTGAATAGAGAGCATCATAAGCTTTGACCAACACACATAGAAGTGCAGTACAGTTGCCCCTATGCAAGTCTTCAAGAGGGGGACGCCCAGTATATGTATATAGTAAATAAAGGCTGATACTTACATCCTATCCTCGCAACTTTTTCCAAAGCTCTGAGATTCATCTTGCTTTAGTCACCATATGATCACTATCATAATGGTGGGGTTTAATGAATAGATTAGCTTTTAAGTAACTTTACATCGTCTCCATGCATTTTTGTGTGATGAATGAAGAATGGATCTATAATAGTCACACCTATAATTTCACTACGCAGGTGTCAAATCAGGCCTGAGAAAGGTGACAAAAATACTAGCTGTCTGCCTACTTGTGGTGTTTGAACATTGAACATGAAACATTTCATATAATATGGGGCAAATTAAGATGTTTGGTGGTATAGATTTTAAGGAGTGCCAATTTGTTAACGTAGTATGCATGTTACTGAGATCAAGAAAAGCTTGGTAAATGTGTTGACTATATGTGCAAGCTCTAGGAGTGAACTATGTAAGGAAGCTGCTGTCCAAAACCTGTAATGTCAACTACAAGATCAAAGGAGCCACTTTACCTTGTGAGTGTCTCGGAATTTACTAATTTCTCTGGAAATCAGGTCTCTCTTGTCGTCCTCCATATCAATAGCATTAATGTCGTCCTAAAGAAAAAGAAACACCAATGAAAAAGTCAAATAACACTTCACATTTTAAGTTTCAAGAGTACAAGTCAGAGAGGAGTAAACATTGTTTATATACCTCTTCTTTTTTCTCCTTTTTTCTCTTTCGTCTCTGGGAGTCCTCATCCTGGGATGGCGCGTTGAGTTCGGCAGCATATTCCCTCATCAATCCATCAATAGCTCCTTTGATAATCTGATCCTTCTTCTTTGTCTCCTCATCTAGAACCTCATCCTCATCATTTCCACCATCTTCAGCCTTATTATTCTGCCAGTACAGAAAAACATCCTAGTTCAGTTTCACAGCAATAAATAACCATTTATTTGAATCGCTTAACAAATCTAAGATGTGGGCAGCGATTCAGAGATCTGGAATGAGGCTAAATCAATTCCTGAGGCAATGAATACAGGCATTGATCACCAGTAATTCCCTAAAACGGAATTATACCCCATTCACAGTGTTTTTCTTGGCCTTCCACTCGTCCAGCTGAGCTTTAGTCTTGGCATCCACCTTCACCAACAGATTTTTTTCTCCAATCTGCAGGTCATGGAGCAGCCGCAGTGCTCGCAATGTGGACTCTGGTTCCTTGTACTCACAAAACCCAAAGGCTGCAACAGATATAGAAATGGAAATAGACATGATGACAGGTTTATCTATAGTCATGTATAGTTTGATGGGATAACAATAGAAATGAACTGAGTAATTTCTGATTGGTTTTATGTGTGAATCACGCCATGGATGGATACATTTACTGACCTAATGAAGCTTGATGTGTGTATTATGAATTACCTTGAAGCTTGCCAGAGGCTCCTTGGACTCTCTTCCAGCTCAGAACAATTCCACATTTCTGTAACATGAGCACAAAGAGAAGATTCACAACTAAAGTAGAAGTGAATTAAAAATCCAACAAAAATGCTACAGCACAGGATTCACAGTTTCAACAGGTTGCCGACACAATTTGATAATCAATGATATCCATGAGAGAGAGAGAGAGAGAGATAGAGAGATAGATAGATAGATAGATAGATAGATAGATAGATAGATATATTTTGTTACAAAAAAGGCATTTGTTATTTGATTTGTGTTGTGATCAATAAGATAACTACATCGATTAGAAACCAACCATGGAGGTGGTAGATTTGACTCCTTGAAAAAAGGATTTTAGCATAAAATGTGTGTAATTTTAGAGAACTCTTGGATGCAATTACCATGCCTAGAAGACTGTTCTTTTTGGATTGCATAAATATTCCATAACTGTGTGACCCGAGTGCATGTAATATTTACAAATCCTGTCCTTTTCCTTACCGCGAGCAGCTGTCTGATCAGCATGTCTGAAGCTTTCTCTGATATGTTCCCCACAAACACTGTGGTAGTAGGGCCGCTGTTCTCATTGTTGTCTCTGACTCGCAGTATTTCCTTTTTATGAATTGCAGGCTTACTGATCACTTGCACAGAAGGCAGCATTACTGCAGAAGTGGGGGTCATGATGCCCATGTGAACTGGGATCATTGGAGCTCCTGCAACAGCAATAGGAATTGTGCATTAGCAACTAGAGACAAATCAGTCTGGAATTAAATACTTTGTTTGAAAGTAGCTGTATAATATTTGTAGATTATTGTAACTTCCAACACTGTAGGTGTCTCTATAATCTAAGAGGCTGAAGGCTGCTAGTAAAACATACTAAAAATAGTATGTTTAACACTGTGTTCAACACTGCAGTAGATAAAGTGAAAGAGGCTATCATATACATTTATGGTGGGACAGGTGGTTGCTTACCAGAGGGGAAGCCAGCAAATTGAGGGGGCATCCCAGGAGGGGGCAACAGCGGCCGGTTTAAATGAGGAGGGAAGGACATTCTGGGTGTGAATCGGACCAACCTGATGAAGGAACAGTAATGCCCATTAGCAGTCTATCTATACTTAATGTATGAGACTCACACTTGGATAAAGTCCTCCAAACAATGTAAATTTAAAATTAGAAATACGTTTCAAACATATGCAAGTGTTAGCTTATTTTCGTTAAAAGGACACTGATGAAAACACTGCCATGTTGTGTCGGTAGTTTGGCATAACAAATCGGGCATACATTTATGACACTTGCTATCCAGCTGTAACGCTACTTGAAGTTAGCTTTGCTCAGTTGAGTACGCCCGCTAACGTAATAGCATTAAGCCCCATCGTTGATGTATTCATATTTTGATTTATCGCGACGCATTATGTTGTAGCTAGCTAAGTAACTCAACCCTAATTTAAGTTACCGAAAAAATAGCAGTTAATCACGCTACCGTAGTGATTATTTTGTTTTTTTTCCAGGATGGGGAAGGCATGTCCCGCCCTACTCTGCCTCTTATTGTCTTACCCTGACATTCTTACCCTAACCCTAACCAATGACACTACTCTTGCCAAAACCCACCAGGGCAAGCAGCGGGTACTAGCCAATCAGAAGGAGAGTAGGGAGGGTCATGCCTTCCGATGCCTTCGTTATCCTAGGAAAAAAAAATTGGCCTACCGTACCCGGCACAACTAAATTAGAGTAAGCTAACATTAGCCAGAGTTGGTATTACTTGACAAGCAAAACTCACTTTAGCTGGCTCAATATGAGTTCGGAATAAACGTGAAAATGTCCATATATACATACCCAGAAATAGAGGGGGATAAAACCGCTTTCAGAAGGTGATAAATTATGAAATTCTTTGTAACGTCCCGAATGTTGGATTAGCACGCTGGCTAGTCACGGGCCTTCAAACACACTTACGCAAGAGCTCTACGTACCAGACTGCAAGCGCGCTTGTTTTATGTATCGGGACGTGTCCGCTGGACGGAGATGGAAATTGTTAGTACTACTTGTTCTCCTCCTAGAAGTATATTATTACTTGATGTAAAGCGCTTTGAGGTGCACTCTGTGTATGAAAGGCGTTATACAAATAAAGCTTATTATTATTATTATTATTATTATTATTATTATTATTATTATTATTATTACTTCTAACAATAAAAAACACCAAACCTAATGTGTGCATAATTAATACTACTAATAATAAGAAGAATGAATACTACTACCACTACTAATAATTTCGTATTGTACTACTGTAGTTGTACAATTTGTGTTTTGCGTTGTAACTACTATAATATGTTACCTACTAATTGTATAGGAGTTTCTCCAAAAAAGTATTGCAATTTCAAGCTTTCGGTTTTACTTTAAAACCATTATTATGCAGGTAGAGATCCTCTACAAAGAGAGTAACGATAGAGAGATAGATCGGGACGTTGCAGCTGGACGGAGTTGGAAAATGTTAGTACACAACAATAAAAACAGCTAATGTTTACTACCACTACTATTAATAATTTGGTATTGTAGTATGACATTAATATGTTACCTAACAGGTTCCTCCAAAAAGTGTTGCAATTTCAAGCTTTACTTGAAAACCATCATGCAGGTAGAAGCGTCAGGAACCATGGTCAGGAAGAGCAAAACACCAAACAGCTCATAAATACAAAGTGTTTCAATTGACGTTACCTATTTATTGATTCATTGATTGAAGGCCCAGGGTGTTCAACAACTTTTACCTTTAATCCTAATATATCTGTAAGATATTTTCATTTTGATGTAATCACATCATTCGTCCAGATATATTTATTCGTACATTATTACGCTGAAGAACGTTAAAGCGGTTGGTTACCATGGTGTTTTTGTTGTAGGTAGAGACAGCTGTGCCGCGAGGGCTGCATCTGACAAGCCGTGACGTCACTTTAGGCGGGTTTTTCATGGAAAGTGCTAGAAGGAACGAAGCACACCCTGTTGGTTTGGAATATTCCTCCATCAGATTAAAAAGATCCTCATCCTTTGCTATAAAATAAACGATGTACCCGTAATTTTGATTGAATACATTTATTAGGTTGGTGCAGATATTTCTGCCTCAACAGTCTATTGCGTCTGCTATGGGACCTAGTCCGTCACCAAAATGTTGGTCTATTCAGTATCTATCTAGTAGTACTATATTTTGCATAAACTGCCACGAGGTGGCAGCAATGGTGCGCTGGGCACAGCGATTGACTTTGTTCGTTGTACTGCAGTATTTTCCAAGATACAAGGTGTTCCTTTGCAACCAGCTGCTTATGGGTGCACTGCGCTGACCTTTGTCTTGTAAAGTATACATAAAACACTTTAAGATTTGAATTATTACTATGATTTCAAACGGCTGCACATCACCTCGCGCTAAGGGATTTTACCTTAACGTTACATTTTATTTAAATTCATTGAAGTCTGCCAAGGTTGTGCACCTGATTACTTCAATAATATTATGTATTCAGCATCTCTTTATGCGCTCATATCAACACTCCCTTTGATTTCAAGTCAGTATATTATAACAGTCATTTTTGTCTGTTTTCTACCCAAATAGAACAATCTAGTAGCAGTAGAAGGTGCTAGATGGTGCACCGCGGATGGATACGGCCGCACACTGAAACGGTTGTGTATAAAGATTCCTGTCTATTAAAAGGAAGTCCCTTTCCATTTCCCTGCGTCAGAGAGCAGAAGGGACGACGAATTGGTTGTGTTTTATTCAAGATAAGTCAACGGAATAAATAAGGTATGTACACGAGTATTTTTGCTTACAAAGGGAACACATTATGCTCCTGTAATATGTGTGTTTTACTAATCCATCACTGAACTACGGCTGGATGTAACCACGATGCGAGCTCATGAGTCACGACGACAAACCGTAACGTTAGCTAGCTCCAGAACTGTCTGATGGACTAACCGGCATATAATACCCAGCATATTAATGTATGTTCTCAAATCCTGTTACATAACGTGTAATCCGTACACGGTGGGATTTTCGTGTAACGTTACAGATAGATACTTTGCGATGCTGAGCGGTGTAGCTATATGAATGTGATAATGTGCTGCACTGTTAAAGGCCGGGCTTGGGTTGCAATAAGGCAGGTGTGGCGAACATGACCATGTTGATTCGGATCTATTTAACGGAGCTAGAACACCCGATTTGACTAGACCAGAGCACAGAACAAGAGTCTCATTACAAAGCCAAATCCTTCCACCTCAAAACATTACGTGAAGTCTAAAGTAAGGGTAAAGGTCATAGTTTCCTCAAGTTAACGTTACAGTAGGTCGTTGTCACCCAGTGTCTTTTAACGTTACACATAGCTAACGTTTTAATTACAAGTGACCTTTTTATAGCGCTGCATTTCCTAAAGGTATCCTTATTTTTGTAACGTTAGCCGTTCCCCAGCACGTGTTTGCGGAGTCCATTGTCTATCAGTAGACGCCATGTTGGTTAATGGCTACATCCGCCGATTTTTAGCAACACTATGGAAGCGGTCCAATTTTACGAAACCGGCGTGTTGACACGATGAAATTATGATTCCGTTTTATGTCTAATGAAACCGAAATAATTAGCGCTTTTAAGTGGAGTGAATCTCACAGTTAAAAATGTCCATTTTAGCCTTTCATGGTCTATGGTTGTCTTCTGTTGAGTCATTGTGATGTTTGTTTTCCTTTTTAAAAGAATAAGAAATAAGAATAAAAAAGTACAGTCTGTTTGCCATTTGTACAATTTTTAAACCAAAGTTTGCTCAAAGGTTGCGTTTTTCCTTTTGTGCAGATGCCTGAAGAAATGCACCAAGAGGAGGAGGCTGAGACCTTTGCCTTCCAGGCAGAGATCGCTCAGCTGATGTCCCTGATCATCAACACCTTCTATTCCAACAAAGAGATCTTCCTCAGGGAGTTGATCTCCAATGCCTCTGATGTAAGTCGGCAAGAGCTTGGTGGCGTTTCCTGATCCTACGCAATAATTAAGTTTCACTTTCACGTGCCTATTTTATGACAGGGCATTTAATGATACATGTAGTCTTTATAATTAGGATGATAATGCTTAAATTTATTTTAGGCCCTTGCATACTTTGAAAATGGTACCTTAAGTCTTGATGTATTGTCATTGTGTGTTTATAGGCTTTGGACAAAATTCGCTATGAAAGCTTGACTGATCCTACCAAGATGGACAGTGGCAAGGATCTGAAAATTGACATCATCCCCAACAAAGCTGAACGCACCCTGACCATCACCGACACTGGAATCGGCATGACCAAAGCCGACCTGATTAACAACCTGGGTACCATCGCAAAGTCTGGCACCAAGGCCTTCATGGAGGCCCTGCAGGTACTGCAGTGGAACATGATCTAGGTTGCAGCATGTGGAAAATGTGGGCAAATGACACAGGGAAAAAAACACTTCATTTAACCGTCTTAAATTGCTCTACAAAGAACAGTGTGAATAATGGGGATGTATGTAAATTATTTTTTTCACACTGAAAGTCTTGCCAATATGAATTCGATCTGATACTTATTTGCCTAAATGTTTTAAAATGCATCTGGCACATTTAGAAGTTACGCTGTAGCCTTCTGACTGTTGCACACCTTATTATTCACAAGCTGCTTAATCAAAGTCCTGGTTTTAAACTATTTTGATTGCTATATCCTGAAGTTTTAATTGTTCCCTCTAGGCTGGAGCTGACATTTCCATGATCGGTCAGTTTGGTGTGGGTTTCTACTCTGCCTACCTTACTGCAGAGAAGGTGGTTGTCATCACCAAACACAATGATGATGAGCAGTACGTGTGGGAGTCCTCTGCCGGAGGTTCTTTCACAGTCAAGGTCGACAGCGGTACGTGTCCTGGCAGTTACACAATCAAAGCGCTTGCGATTGGCAACATTTGCATAATCCAAAATGTTTGCAAATAAGGTCAGTTACATATAATTATGGCCTGTGCTATACACCTGGCACATTGTTTGCATCATTTGCTAGTTGCTGTCATCGGGCCCTATGCACACTTGTTTTGGCGTGACGTTATTTATCTAGTTCCATAAGTTAACTTTTGGCATTTGGTAATTGCAGAAAAGGGTTATTTACAGTGTGAAATTACAATACTTAAAACTTTGCATCGGACACCATTATCGTGTAACATTAGATTTACTTTGTGTGGGGCTGTACAATTCTGTTCACAGGCGAGCCCATTGGTCGTGGAACCAAGATCATCCTGCACCTGAAGGATGACCAGACAGAGTACATTGAGGAGAAGAGGATCAAGGAAATTGTCAAGAAGCACTCTCAGTTCATTGGCTACCCCATCACCCTGTTTGTAAGTATTACATTTTGACTTATTTCAATCTAGTTAAAACTGTTTTGCATATCGGTGAAGTTCAACTTTTTGATTCACAGGTGGAGAAGGAGCGCGACAAGGAGATCAGTGATGACGAGGCAGAGGAGGAAAAGGCAGAGAAGGAGGAGAAAGAGGAGGGTGAGGACAAGCCAAAAATTGAGGACGTGGGCTCAGACGATGAGGAGGACTCCAAAGACAAGGACAAGAAGAAGAAAAAGAAGATCAAGGAGAAGTACATCGATGAGGAGGAGCTGAACAAGACCAAGCCCATCTGGACTAGGAACCCCGACGACATCACAAATGAAGAGTATGGAGAGTTCTACAAGAGTCTGACCAACGACTGGGAGGATCACCTGGCTGTCAAGGTAAACGCTACAATGCAATTTCAGCTGTTGACTGATTCATATGTGGCTGAAAATAAGTCAAACTAAGGTGAATTTTCCTCTTTTATAGCACTTCTCTGTGGAGGGCCAGCTGGAGTTCCGGGCCCTGCTCTTTGTTCCCCGTCGTGCACCTTTTGACCTCTTTGAGAACAAGAAAAAGAAGAATAACATCAAGCTGTACGTTAGGCGAGTCTTTATCATGGACAACTGTGAAGAGCTCATCCCAGAGTACCTGAGTAAGTTCACTTGGCTTTTTTTCCATCTCGGACAATAAAGTGTTCTACATCACTGCACTGACTCTTACCTCCCCTACACAAAGCTGTTTTGCTGGAGGGGATACAAAGGCTGAATGAATGCTCAGATGGTTCCAATAAGCCATGTTTTGTTAATCTCCAGACTTTGTCCGTGGTGTGGTCGACTCCGAGGACCTGCCTCTCAACATCTCCCGAGAAATGCTGCAGCAGAGCAAGATCCTCAAAGTCATTCGCAAGAACATCGTCAAGAAGTGTCTGGAGCTCTTTGCCGAACTGGCTGAAGACAAGGAGAACTACAAGAAGTTATATGAAGGTTTCTCCAAGAACATCAAGGTAAAATAAATGTTAAGTGCTACATTGATTTGTATTTTTTTAATCTCCTTTTCGTGAAGTTAATGGAAGTTCCTCTTTCATAATGCACTCCTCGTCTTCAGTGCACCTCCATGGATTCATAAGGTTTACCTTTTTTAATCTAGCGGTACCCTCTAGCTTCCTAAGGCATTCTAGTCATAGCTTTATTGGCCAGACATTTTAAAGGCACTACATAGCTGATGCAACTAGTTGTAGTATATTCTCAACTATTTCATAATCTCATGGAGTTGTGCCAAGTGTACATAACTCTTGGTACAGTCACTTAATGCTGTAGTCATGATTAGTAACTCGTAACCTGATTGTGTTGTACTAGAAGTGTGCATTTGAAAAATATGGCATTTGTATTTGCAATGCAACATGATCAGTTGAGTATTTAATAACAAGTCTAAAATTTAGATGGGTAATCAATTAATCTTGCATTGTGATATAGGCTACTGGTGTATGAAATTGTTTTTTAATGTGATGTAATCACAATTTATCTGTAGCTGGGCATCCATGAGGACTCTCAAAACCGCAAGAAGCTGTCTGAGCTGCTGCGCTACCACAGCTCCCAGTCTGGAGATGAGACAACTTCCCTCACAGAGTACCTGACTCGCATGAAGGAGAACCAGAAGTCCATCTACTACATTACTGGTGAGTTTGTCTCTGAAAAGCTTTTTTTTTTTTTTTTTTTTTTTTAAATCTGATACCATACTTGTTTGGTGGATTACATTTTTTTTAGACAATTGCACTGCACCCAGCAACGTAAGTAAAACTAGTATTAAATTGCCTTTCACTCACTTGACTTCTCCTAGGTGAGAGCAAGGATCAGGTGGCCAACTCAGCCTTTGTCGAGCGCGTCCGCAAGCGTGGCTTCGAGGTCCTGTACATGACAGAGCCCATTGACGAGTACTGTGTCCAGCAGTTGAAGGAGTTTGATGGCAAGAGCCTGGTCTCAGTCACCAAGGAGGGTCTGGAGCTGCCAGAGGATGAAGAAGAGAAGAAAAAGATGGAGGAGGATAAGGCTAACTTTGAGAACCTCTGCAAGCTCATGAAAGAGATCCTTGACAAGAAAGTGGAGAAGGTCAGTAATCCTAATGAGCCAATATTCATGTTGACCAAAATTTGCCTTCATTTAGGTTCTTATGACTTCACAACTACAGTTGACAGTGTTTTGTTTGGCAACAGGTGCCCTAACTGGTCCTAACTTGTATTCTGGTGAGTTCAATACAGCTGCAAGGAGGTCCCTCAAGTATATTTGTCCTGAATGAGTTTTTGATTGACAAATGTGTTTTTGACAAGTGATCGGTTCCAAATGATTGTGGAAATGTTTTTTTTTTTTTTTTAAATATATATAAGTAACTTCTGAGTGATCTAACATGCCTGGGGTTTTTTTTTTTTTTAAACCGGTTGGTTTAACAGATTGTGAAACTAGAATTATGAGCTGAAGTTTAACCATTTGGTCTAAATACTTTACTGGTCCCAATGTGTATGTATGATTGTTTTACAGACATTAAGATGTGGTGGAATTGGCCATGCTGGTGTGTTAAGCATTTATTTCTAACATGACTGTTCTGCATGGTTTTTGATTAACTTGAATTTTAGACTGGGTCAGCCTGCTGTCAAGATACCTAATTGCATGTTGGGTTGAGTCTAAATGTCCTGATTGGCTGTCTCTACCAGGTGACCGTGTCCAACAGACTGGTGTCTTCACCCTGCTGTATTGTGACGAGTACTTACGGCTGGACGGCCAACATGGAGAGGATCATGAAGGCCCAGGCACTCAGGGACAACTCCACCATGGGCTACATGATGGCCAAGAAACACCTGGAGATCAACCCTGACCACCCCATCGTGCAGACTCTCCGGCAGAAGGCAGATGCTGACAAGAACGACAAGGCTGTGAAGGACCTAGTCATCCTGCTGTTTGAAACTGCCCTGCTGTCCTCAGGCTTCTCCCTGGATGACCCACAGACCCACTCCAACCGAATCTACAGAATGATCAAACTCGGACTGGGTAAGGACACAGAGCGGATCAATATTGGTAGCTTTTACATGCACGTTACTTGACTTGATATCTAACAAATGACCTAATTCTCGTACCTGTAGGTATCGATGACGACGATGTTCCCACAGAGGAGGCCACTTCTACAGCCGTCCCAGACGAGATCCCTCCCCTAGAAGGCGACGGTGAAGATGATGCTTCACGTATGGAAGAAGTTGATTAAACCAACCCACCCCCCAGATTTCTAACACTTTAGCCTCACTTTTCAATTGTTCATCCTTAAAACTGCAGTTACTGCAAAACAAATAGTCATTCATGTTATGTGGTTGGACCAGTGTTGCTCTTGCGTCCAGAGCATTACTCTGAAGACCTTTTAAGAAAAGCGGTTTTGGTTTTTGCTGTATAAGTTCATGGTGACAACACATGTTTTAATGAGTACCCTGTTGCACTGAGTTTTAAATGTTGGAGTGGTAAATGTGTGAACATGGGAATGGTACATTCCATTATCAGATTAGGTCTGGAGGGTTTGGGAAGGTTCTGCTCATGTGCAACACTGCACGCTGCATGGAGAGAGGACTGTATGATTCCTTTGCCTGAGTCCGGGCTTGTCTGTATTCCAAGTCTTGTTTTGCAAAAAAATTAAAGATGTAATACCTATGTTTTGTCTTGGAGTGTATGTATTCTATGAAAGGGACTTTTACACCCCTTTGAAATGACATCCACAACAAATCTGAGGTTTTTAAAAGGAAGCAGGTTTTTTTTTTTTTCTATAAATATTGGACTAACATTTGGGATGTTGACTTGAAACTTGTTTGGGACTGTTCTTCCAGGTGACCACTAGGTGGGGTCATGCTCCACAAGTTGCATATCAAAGTTGGCTTAAAGGGCTTTAGAGAAATTTGATTTGCAATGTAAATTTGTATCAACTGGATTATAAATAAACTAAAGGGTTTAGCGTGTTCACACTAGAAAAGCAAATAGCCAGGATTTACACAAATTCAGACTTAGTTTTACAGGGTACGTATTATAAACTAACATGGAACTCGGTCACAGCAAAGGTAAAACGGCAAGTTGAATGTAGTCAACACCTCCCTGGTCACATCTGCCTAAATTTTGTTTTCAGTGTTTAATTCTCAAGTTGATAGAAAATGCAATCAACACCAAAGCTGTGAGGGGGGGGAAAAATGGAAGTCACCTTTACATAGCCTAAAATCTCAAATTGGCCTCAAAGGACTTTACAATCTACCCTTGGTTGGTGTAAAGGAAACTCCTTGAAATAACCTTTTTAAATGGTTAAAATTCCTATGGCTAATACTTTGACCTATCATTAGGTCCTGCAGTGGGTAACGGGCTGTGCTCTTAAGTCTGAGGTGAAATTCTCTAATCCTGACCTAATGTACCTTTTTCTTTGAAACCTACTCTTGCCCAAACAAAAAGCAGATGCTTGTGTTCCCATTGGCTTGACAGGTAGTTTAAAAAAATTAGATTAAAATATGTTTGACATTAGAAATTAGGTGTCATGCAAACATGTTATACAAATCACAAATCTTATTTATCAGGGAATGTAGAAATGCTTGTTCATTCACAAATGTGTTAACATGCAAAACAAAAGCGTTACCAGCAACGTGACTAAAGCACGTGGGCAGAATCACATTGTAAAATACAGCCATAAACTGAATGCGTGAGTTTCTTGAAAGTGTGAGGCATCATCAGCTGAACTCTTTGGGGGAAATGTGAAGTATGTCGTCTTCCTGGAAGTCGTGTGTTTCTTACGAGTCTGAGGGGGCGGCAGCAGCTTTTCTGCTCTCATCAGTAAAAACTAAAGTGTGGGTGTCTGTCCCTCCTGAACACACACACACACTCGCTCCAGTCAAAGTGATAGTGGGGAACTTCAGCTGTGTCATTCAGAAACATGCTGAAAACTATAATGCCTCCTGAACTTGACCACCTTCTTAATTTGCTGTATCTATGAATAATTTGCATAATAGAGGAGAATGTAAGTTATATCTGTGTATGTATCCATGAAGTTTAAAAACACATATTGACCTGAAACACTGACCTTTTTAAGAATAATGCACTGATACAGTCTTGGTAGTTACGTAGCAATGTTGGTTAGATACAGGATGCTGGTCTCTGGAACCAAAAGGTCACACCATAAAAATGAATAGTGATGATCCTTCTGAAACCAAACTGTTATCCTCTTAATTATGTAATTAATTGTGCATTTATCCTATTTTGGGTCTTGAGAATATTGAAATTGTTATTTGCAGCAAATTGAAATTTGGTAGTAACTGAGAAGATTGTGTGTTTATTTAGAATACCATAAAAGTAAAATGCAAATTAGATATACAGGAAATATCCTGATTGGTGACTTAAAAGAGCTATCTATGTCTGTAAGATCTGTCTGGTTACGCTGCGGCAAAATTCCTGGTTAGGTTCATCAAGAGTCAGTGCAGGTTTCCCTCATGAAGTTAACATGTGCATCTGGTCTGACTTGTTTCAACAAAAGACTTCCTGTGGAAACATTTGACTCCTGTGTGTAAATCCCACAAATGCTGAGTGTGTTGCTTTGGGTGTGTGGGGGGGGGGTTATTGTGACCTTTGTATCACTGTCACCTCCTCTCTATATTGTGTGTCTGGTTTGCAGAAATGCCACCAAATCTGCTTAAAATGTGTTTGTCCTAAAAGAGTTGTTCAGTCAAACAGACTTGTCTCTATTATGTCTCTGCATTATTTTATAGTATATACCTTAGTGTGTAAGTGACTGAAGACCTGCACATAACATGAGATAATAAGAAGGTGTAGCTTTGCTTACTGTATATGCAGCAACCACACCATCCTGCAGGCCTGATTGCAAAAGAGGCGTGATTAAGTTTCCATGACATTTACAGTGCCGAAATAACACAATTACTACTCATAATCTGAAACAACTTTGTTGCGCACATCAGGCATAGCGTTACTTCTCATATTTGATAGCACTTGGTAAATACTACAGACAGGAACAGGATTAACACCCCCGCTGAGTAGGAAGGAAGCAAGATGAAGAAAAAAACAAAACAATCATGAAGTATAAAATGCAGCAAACCATGAACACGATAACCTAGAGTCACACATGGTTACAGTGTTTGTGTTACACATGTACAGTAAAGCATTGTGTGGTGGTGGCCTGAAGGTTAGAAAGCTGTCCTTGTGGTTCCAATGCTGTGTATAAAACTATTTAAAGGAGAAGTTCAACATTTGGGGAAATAGGCTTATTCGGTTTCCTGCCGATGATTAGATGAGAAGATTCATATTTCTCTTTCATGTTTGTAGTGTAAAAATTAAGCTACTGTTAGCAGCTGACTAATTTAGCTTAGCACAAAGACTGGAAAGAAGGGCAAACTGCTAGCCAGGCTCTGTCCAAAAGTCACAAAATCCACCTGTCAGCACCTTTAAAGCTCACGAATTGACACGCTATACTTGTTTAATCCATACAAAAAGTGTAAAAATGACAACTTGTGTGACAGACTATTTCTTGTTGGGACCAGTTACCTGGCAACAAGTGGATACCCCAGGAAATTACTGGTCCTGGCCAAGAACTAGTCTGGTTCAAAAAGATGATGATGTGCACATCCATGTCATTGCTGGTGCAGGACAAAAAAAGTGAATGTTCAAAGAAGGTAAAGTCCGCACAACAGCTTAATGCTAAGGAAAAATACTTTAATAGTGCAAATAAGGCACAACGTTTCGGCCCAGAACTAGTCTGGGACATAACCCCCGAAACCCCTGTTAGAATAATTGTATTATCAAGAATAGACAGAACCACTGAAATAGTCAAAAGTTAGTTTTTACTTGCAAGTAGAGTCAGTTTACAGCACTCATAGCATACGTACAGAAAGTGACTAAGCCTCAAAACATTATAGTAGCTTATTTATGTGTGAAATACAATCATAATACAGAGTTTGATGTCGTCAATTGTCTGTCTTGTCAGTTTAGATGTCCTCTACTCTATCTGGTCAGACTCAATGGCGTCCCCTTTATCTGGTTAGAGAGACGCATGTTCTGTCCTCGGGCCCCAGACAAGATAGCCAATGACTCCATGTTATTTTGTGGGGACAAGTAGTGTTATGGTTTCTAACAGACAGAGGAAGAAAAGAAGAGTTGTTGTTATAGTTATTTTTTCCTCTAACAACCCCAAACAGATTAAGTTAATTTTGGACTAAACCAGGCTAGCTGTTTCCCGTCTCCAGTCTTTGTGCTAAGCTAAGTTAGCTAGCAGCAGCCCCATATTTAGCGCACACAGTGTTAGGGAGTAACGGAATACATGTACCGGCGTTACGTATTCAGAATACAAATTATGAGTAACTGTATTATGTTACAGTTACAATTTAAATAGTTGGTATTTAGAATACAGTTACATTGTTGAAATCAATGGATTACATGACGATACTTCTCTATTTTAAGAGTTTATTCACTCTCTGAATAAGTTAAGGCAACTCCATGCATTTCCCAGAAGCCCCAATATGAAAACGAAAAAATTAGCTATTTGCGTGATCACTGATAGAGGTAGAGGAGCCGGAACCGGCACAACAGAGCCAGGGCAGGAATGCGTTTCTATCTTGGAAATTCAAACAGCATTTCACATTAAAGAAAGAGAAGGGAGAATGAAATATAACTGTGCAGTGCAACCTCTGCTTGCCACTCTCTGCTAGCAATCAACCTCCTTTCAGCATCCAAATTACTCCACCTCCAACCTGAAGAAGCATCTTAAAGTAAGTTTATTTATTTATTTATTTTTTAATTAGCCAAGGGTTGTCGTCTCCTGTAGTTTTACTGGTAACCTTGCTATTTTATAGTTGACGTGCGACCTTACATTCTCCTATGTGCTGATTTACTATCCCCAGAGCCGTTGAAAGACTAGCCCCGCTAAAATTAGTTCGTGGTAGCAAGACTGCGGTTAGAATTTTGTAGTATGCAGTTCAGGACTACAAATACAAAAATCTATCTGCTTGTTCAGGTATACATTCAGCCAGTTGGAATAGACACACCAGAATAGGCCTGTTTAATAAGCTGTATGTGATGGCCGCATTCCTACACTTACAAAATGGAATTCAATGTGGAAGTAATCCAAATATTCAGAATACGTTACTCAGATTGAGTAACGTATTCTGAATACGTTACAAATTACATTTGTGGGCATCTATTCTGTAACGGAATACGTTTTGAAAGTATCCTTCCCAACACTGAGCGTACAAACAAAGTGTTATCAATCTTCTCATTTAAATCTCAGTAAAGAAGGCCAATACGTGTATTAACCAAAATGTCTAACTTTTCCTTTGCCCTTAACAAAGCCATGAATCCTCCTCCAGTCTAGCTTCTCTGCTCCGAGTCATCCCGGGCATTGCCAAAACAGTCAGAACCTCATGCTGGCTAATAAAAACCCTCATCCCTGCAGTCAGAGCGAGAGCCCAGAGTGACTGGTTGTTGGGGGCTGGAACCTGAGGTCCGCGGCCTCTCTCAGCCCTCCATATCTCGTTTGTCATTATTGAAAAGAGGAGAGGACTGGAGACACTCATGTTGTGAAATGAGAGATGCGGGGAAATTCCCCCATCGAGCAGCTGTGAGATTAATAAACCAGGGGAAAATGTTTTCTCGTACTTCACAGTCAAACACGATCTTCAGTTTGATGTTCAGTGAATCATAATAGTGGTCGGGTTTATGAATCAGTGTAGCATGCAAAGAGCAGCTTTGTTTCGAAAAAAACATATGCTGTTTTTTTTTCTTGATAAAGACTGGAGAGAGCGGAAGAAATATGGAGAGATGGCAGAGAGGAATACTTACAACTACTAAAACCTATTTGCAGATGACACCCAACTCTATACAGCTGTTCATTTTGTTGACCGGAGCCCCCGTTACTCCCTTGAACACTGCAGCAATTTATGGATAACCCAACATTTCCTCCAACTGAGATTCTAGTTATTGATCCAAAAGAGCAAAGAGAGAAACATAGAATTTACTACACCATCTCAGCACATTACAGCTCAGACAAGAAAGCTGGGTGTTATGATCTTTCCAGCCAGACTACTGCAATGATCTTCCTAAAAAGTCAGTAAATTAATTACAGCCAAAACCTGTTACTACTACTGTGCTGCCATTTTTAGGCACATTAGCACTGTCTGTTGGTCCTTCCTACTTTGGTCCAGACCAACATTACATCCATCCATAGTATTTTGTACATGCTTTCATTGTCCCTAGAGGATGAATCCCAGTGACTTTGGTGATCCCCTGACTTTTGAAGTAGTGCCACAATCAGGTCAAATTTTCAATTTGTCCAATACTTTGGTTTATCTAACAGTTTTTGTTTTGTTTAAAGTATACTTCTGCTAAATCTTTGAATTAAGTTTTGAAGTATTATTTTGGTTATTATATAATTTTGTTATTTTACTATCTTCTTTATGGATGCATTTTAAAGTTCAACTGTTTTATTGTGTGCGCTTTAATTTTTGTTTACAGTCATTATTCCTAATGTAAAGCACTTTGAATAGCAGTTGTGTATGAAAATAAGGTTTATTATCATTATTAGTATTGTATTACCTGCAAAGCAAACAGCACTGAGCACGAGGCAAATCCTGTAGCACAAGCAATGTCAAACCTTAAAATCAAACCTCTTCACTTCATAGTGTTAATTTAATTTAATATGTTTTATTATTAATCCAGTTACCAGAGGAAATAGTAGAATGATAAAACAAGTTACCAGTAACACTGCTGTTCCCTTGTATGCATTCTTTTCTGCAAACTCCCCCCTGGGCGTACATTATCTTCACATCCTTGTGACGGCCATGAGCATCATCATCAATTCAGTATTCTTCCAAACATTCACATGTAACGGTGAAAACACATGAATCAGTCCTTATACAAAAGTACACAACAGACGACTTGGAAATAAACAATGACTAAGAGATATATTTACAAGACTTTTTAGTCCAAAGTTTAATTAAGTAAAATCTGTGTTGAGAAAAAACAAAAACTTGTTTTCCTAAAATAATGGCGTGCAAAAAGTATCCACAGCAGCATCTGGTTCACTGATGTCGGCGTAAATTATATAATTTGTAAGTAGTGCACTATTTAATAAGCAAACTGTTATTTTCCACCCTCTATTACACATGGTAGCCATTTTAATATACCTTGAATTAAACAGTATTGTGTGCAGGCTATGTTGACAGCTTTACAAGATAAACTCCCACGACACATAAGGCCCCCTGCTCTCTAACATAGAGGACTGTGAGATAAGCATCTGGCTATGGACCTTTTTCACAGCAGACATTTTGACTTGTCATAGAAGGAAAAGCACAGCTGAAATTGATAACCTTAACAATGGCTCAATTTCATCAAGTGTCCCAGTAAGATATTTCAGTGAGTCAGCATGCACAATACCAGGTCCTCTCCTAAGTGGAATGCAGCCATCATTAATGGTTTTCAATACACCTGTGCTTTTCCTACTATGACATGTCAACATGTCTGCCGTGAAAAAGGTCTACTGTGCCTGAAAGATGACTCAACAGATACAGTGTAGGGATAAAGTTAAGTAAGGGGCAATGTCATTAATGCTTTAAAATGAATGCTTAGCCATACAGCTCACATACATTTTTCAGGGTCACAGTAACCTGTAATTGGCTGCACAAGCCACGTACGGTGGTTTAGGAAAAATATTCTACGTTTTAATTGCGAAAGAGGTAAAGAGGCAGTTTGCAAAGTTTAGGGTTTGGGACTCGTGTATAAGACAATCTTACAGGCACTCAAAACTAATTTGACTGCTGACCTGACAAATCACATGGACCCCCTGGGGGCATCTTGGTGTAAGAGTCAAAACTGTAAATCCCTTTCTGTACCATTGCAGAAGAAGAAAACTAAAAACCAACAGAAAACAACAGTAAAAAAAAAACTATAAGATACACACAAATAGACAAAAAAGCACCACAGAAAACGTGGTCTCAGTTCCCAGTTTAGCGTGACTTCGGAGTGCTACACCTTCTGTGGGAGCGGCTGCGCTAACCGCCGGCCAGACTTCATGCGGCTACGTGCATACACCCGTAAGAAAAGTGCCAAGAAAACTACCCCAACACCAAATCCACCTACTAAGGTGACGGCGTGACCGTAGAGGAAACAAGAGAGGAGAATGGCGAAGGCCTGTCGCAGGGTCATAATGATGGTGAAGACTGCAGCACCAAACTGGTTGATGGTGTAGAAGATGAAGAGCTGGCCGCATGCAGAGCACACAGACAGCAAAAGGGAGTGTAAGGCGAATTCGGAGTGGCGTGTCATGAAGGCCAGCGAGTCGAAGAAGGCCCCCTGCTCGAGCAGTGAGCCGACAGTGAAGAGGCAGGAGAACAGGTTTACCCCGAACATCATCTGCACCGACGACATCTTGTACTTGAACAGGTTGTCCTGCCAGTTGGAGGTGAAGCTGTCGAAGGCGATGTAGCCGACGAGGATGATGACCCCGCTGAAGGTGGTGACGGTGGACGGGTGCTTGCTGGGCGTGCTGGACAGCAGGAACATGCTGACACCCACTGAGATCAGAACGGCGGTAAAGTACTCCCAGTATTCGTAGCTCTTGTGGGAGACGATCTTACCCATGAGCATGACAGGGATTACCTTGGAGGCCTTGGCCAGGACTTGAGTAGGGAAGCTGATGTACTTGAGGGCCTCGTACTGGCACCAGCTGCTCATGATGTTGGAGAGCGAGGCGAAGGAGTACTTAAACATGGGTGCTCCATGACGAGGCTGCTTGAACAGGATGCACCAAAGGCCCGACACCGTCAGAGCCAGGATACGGTTCATGAAGACCAAGAACTGAGAGTCTTTGAATTTCTCACCCTCCTCTTCTGGAGTCGTGGCTCCGTACGAACGTGTCATCACCCTCTCCTGCAGGACTCCCCATGTCAGGTACGATACCTAAGAATTAAAAAAATGACTTTACTTTTTCAAGAGTAGATTTATAGACCTGTTATATATATAGTTTTAGCAGTTAAGCTTTGATGTTGATTCTTGACTTTTGAGCTTAGATTATTTTGTAACATAATATTGTTAAAAACAGTTGCATTGGGTGGTTCAGCTTCCTTTTGGGCATTATTCTTATTATTTATGTCACTATGTACTTGATCCCTTCCTAACGCAACATCACTGTAATCAACGTATCTTCATCCTGTTAGTCGTGTAACTACCAGGACCTATCCCTCTGCACCAGTGTACCGGCACCTCCATTTATACAAGCTTCACGTAAGCATCTTTTAATTAGCGAATGAGCTGAGAGCAAAGCAAACTGTAAAACAAACAAAACAACCCTCCCACAGCTACACAATCAGACAAAAAATACATATAGTATTATCTATCTAATCCCTTTAGACCACACAGAGCTAAAGGACTGTATTTCCTAGGAGGATCCTTACCTGAAGTCCAACAGCACAAAAGATTAATTTGACGACCTGTCTGACTGATGAGCCCGAATCACCCTCTTTCCTGGGTGCAACCGACACGTCATCCAACAGACCTGTTTTGGCCTCACTACCAAACACGCAGGTCTTTATGATAGGGAAGCAAAACCCACTACCTGAAAGAAAAGAAAACATACATTAAAAACTCATGAAGGAATTTGTTTTCGAGGTAGATCAGGAAGGAACTACAAAAACAAGTTTGAGGTCTTTAACTGGCATTCATCTCGGCATTACCATGTCAAAATCTTACAAGTCCAAACCTGTTTCTAAGTAATTGGTGCGCTTGAAGTAGCTAATGAGGAAGTAGCCAGGGATGATAATAGTGAAGTATCCCAGCATGTTGACGAGGAAGCGCAAGGGCCAGACATCTTGCCAGCCTTCCAGTAGTAATGACTCGTCAGCAGCCACAGTGGAAGTGAAGAGAAGCAACACAAATGCAGGCCAAACCCTACAAGGCAATACAACATGGTATATCAGGCAACATTTTGAAGTACATAACAGAAAAAAACTACTCAAAACATAGCAAACTCAGGTTAATTTCTCTTTGTAATATACAGTTAAGATTATCAATACATCAAGACAATCCATCACTATCATCATGACAATGCTGATGATGTTGATAAATGGGTAACAATATGAAAATGCTTACACTATTGTTATGACTGTTTACTACGACGTTCTTAAGCTCATCTGAACTCATAATAAAAAGCATAAACTAAAGTAGCCAATACAAAGGTTTTAAAGTTAATTTGTTAGCATGTCGGCTCTATTTCACAATACCTTCTTCCTCCCATAAAAAGGGCATTTATTCAAATATCACAGTTGAAAACAATACATGACAATAATACAATAAAAATGTCTTCAGTCCAAACAGGTGTAGGCTAAAGCTACAGCTAACATCAAACATCAAACGGAAAAAAGACAGAAACTTAAAGTATTCTGCACCTTCATGCATTTATATTTTTGTTAAATTAATTATTTTTAACTTTTTAAACGTACTAAGTGAGCTACATGTTTTCAATTCCTCACTGTTCCATAAATGTAACCCTTTCAATGAAATGCAATGACTTCCTCCCATGTTTTGTAAATTCCTCTCAAATCATATTGACTTTCTCTCGTGTTATCGTGCTTCTAAACAGAGGTGTTGAAGCAGAAGCAACTGAAAGGTGCCTCCCTGAACAGACATTTTGCAATCAGATCAATAACGACGGCAAGAGTTAAACTGCTACTCCAGCAATTATGTAATTATGTAGTACTTCCTGTACTACCCTGTCTTCATGCACAACGTATGCCAGCCAAAGGGACAGTATGAAAGGTACGGAATCACGTAAACAAAACATAACCTGTTAAAATAATCAGGAAGAATTGAGATGAGATTCATCACCCACCCACACAAGCAACCTAAGTAACACCGATAACTCAAGCACACCGGTGATGAAACCCTGGTTTCCTATGAAAAAGGTGTGCTCCTTGCTGTCGTGGCACTGAGTGCGCAATCCCATTTAAAGTGAGGCAGGGTCTCCTCCCAGGGACTCACACAGAGCCTCTTTGTGTGGGACTCTGCTGTGGCCTGGCCAGCCAGTAGTCCACTCACTGCAGAGCGAGACCTGGGCTCTGAACAAGCAACTTATTACATGGAGGAATGCATTTCACTGCACTGGCTGGGCGGCCAACCCACAGGCTGCTACACCACAGGCACAGAGAGAAAGAGAGAGATCACTAGGGAAAATGTACCTGAGGAGAGTATGAGTGCCTGTGTCTTGTACGAGTACATGACAGCAGATAATATGAAGGGAAAGCACAGCATTCCATGGTTAAAAAAGAGAATAAGATGACCCAATCCCACATAAGTAATTATTACCTATGCCGGGGGTGTGGTTTGGATAAATTAGCAAACACATCAGTGTGGAGGGAAAAACCCGAAATCCTGACCGGTGTTGCACCACATTCTGTGACCCATCTGATTCAATGACCTGTACCGGACTTTCAACCACATTTCTGCTTCACAGCTCTCAAATTGTGTGACTCCCGAGTCTCCGTATCCAATATCTTACAGGGTAACATTGTTTATTCAGCTGTAGCCATTTTGACCCTACGGGGACACCATTTCTGTTGACACATATCAAAATACAGTAAGTAATAGCTAAAGTATAATGGAAATATAAAGCTAACTTAGGATAGCTTCTATTCGTAACACCGGTTCATGTACACAAACCGTTCAGTTTCACTTAGCCAGCAGGTTGTTTGCAGACTTCAAAAACACATTGACAGTCAATGTAATTATGAATTACGAAAGTTAACGATTAATTGACTTCATTGCCACACTGACAAGTACACAAGTCAACAGTCAGCCGAGCTTGTCCATATATCTAAAACTCATCTTTAGCATGACATATTTTCTAACGGTACCTCCATGAAAAAGATGGCATTTTCCCACACTCTGTGGCCCGACACCTGGCGCAGCACATACGCCGACAGACTCAAACGTCTCCGACTCAACAGAGCATCAAGCCGCACGGATCCGGCAGGTAACGGTATTTTAATTATTATGTTAATTGTCTTCTTTCGGACTAGTCGCCTTTAGCTCTGATGTCTTCTACTTATCTTCAATGGCCGATGTGTTCACTTGAGTAGGAAAGGCCCCCACCTCTCAAAACCAACAGAGGATGCCGGAGACTGAGAACAGCGCCCACCCGGCGGCCCTGCCCCCTTTCGGTGTGGAGGAGTAACTGCAAGGCAAGAAAGCACATTTCATTCTCAAAAGGTGCTGTACATTATGTATCGGTATTTATAAATCGAAGAGGAAATACAGCATAGAAACCATGTAACATTTTTAAAATACTAAAATGATACAAAAGAGAAATAAATAGTAGCCCATACTTTTAAGTGATGACAGAAATAAGGAAACTTAGTTTGCAGTAAAGCAAAGGTAAAAATTCCAGAAACACTTGTCGTATAAAGAGCAACTTTATTGTGAGACCAACACGTTTCATTCAAGAAGTTTTCTCCATGCACCTTGAAAGTAGTTGAAGCTGTACCAGACACTCTCCAACAGTACATGAAGTAGTTAAAATGAGTTACACCTCAAGCAGCTGCAACATTAAAATGCACACATTAAGGCTAGAGTAATAATAAAAGAATGACATAATACACATAAGAATTCAACAGAATAAAAGTGGCCATTCTGCATTATAAGTATTATAACTTTTAAAACTTAGCTGATGCAGTACTTGTACATGCAATAGAGTGGATTTTACACTGTAGTATTTCTACTTTTACTCAAATAAGTCAAACTAGCTTATATAACTTTTTTCACAACACCTTTCTGTTTTTAACAAAGCCCAGGGCAACACCAACATGACCTACAATACACTGTATAAAACACAGATAGCTTCAAGCCATAGTCTCAATAGGGAAGTATGTATAGTTTCATAACTCTCTGTCGTAGCTGTTTAGAAGCTATAATAAATTCTGTTCGTGCACAAGAATCAGAGGAAATATTATTGAAAATGATTGGCTAAAGATTAGGTTAAGTGTAATTACTGTTGATAATTATTCTGGCTAATATCCCTACTTGACAGTTTCCATCTTATTATTCTAAACCTTATTAAACCTGCTTTGCTGTTGGTATGTGCTTATACTGTAAGAGATGGAGCAAAGTGGAATTTCCCGCCACTCCACAGTCATTGTATTATAGGAGCCATGAGGAAGAAGCCACTTACAGGAAAACAAAAGATATACCTTACAAAGGCAGCTGACAGGAAACAAAGAACAGAACTTGGTGTTTTTATGAGAGCCTTGTCATGAAGTGAACTTATTATTTTTACTGTATCCATTTATAATAGGATGCATTTGCTGTAAACAAAACACAGTAGTGATTTACTATATATGCATAATTAAAATAAAAAGCAAAGAACAAAAACATACAGATTTTTACAGGTGAGCTAAAAAGGGCTCATTAAATGACCTAACCTCTCCCTTTACTAAAATTACTACTTCTGTCTCTGTTTGCAAGTCTTTTTGACAAACCTGGATTTACCATTGTAGAGCAGATGGTGGATAATGTTAATTTGGGTGTGTACAGATATCACACGTATCACTGATGCTCTTAAAACTGGTTAAAATGCCCCAAAAATCCCTTTACCCAGAAAAGAGTACAATATGCAGTGAGTTTTTTTCTTCTTCATTTTATTACAAAATAAACACACTGCTTGTATTAACTAGACAGGGCAGTGCAATTACACACCAACGTACAGGAACAGTTTACTGCAGATTAAGGATAAGATGAGATAAATAGAGAAAACTGCTTCACAGCATGAAAGCAAACCTAAAAAACCAAAAAGATGAAGCTGCATTTTTTTTCTTATATATTACATTTTATTTGGGCTACACGTTTCGTAACAAATAGCAGGGATGTGATTAGTTTGTCTTTGTAGGATTGCAGGTTCTCTTTGTGACACATACATACAGTTTTACATTTAATAAATGCAACATATTAATTTTAGTTCTGCCTCTGATTGCATTCCTTCAAAAGTCTCTGTGGCCGTGGAAATGCAATGATAGCACTGATTAAGTTTGAGAAACTGTGAAACAAAGCAATTTGCATGTTCAATTTCTAGTCATTAAAACTAGGTTAATGTGATAAAGAGGTAGAATTTTTTATAGACATTGAACATGTTTATAGAAAGTTTGGCACTCACATTGAGGTGGCTTTTGTTGCAACCCCTCCAGAGGCATGTGAAAAGAAGCAGAATAATTTAACCAATGACTCACAAACATAGTTCTTTTTCAGTGTTCGATTAAGCAAAATCACTTTTTGTCAGAGGGATGAAAGATATGGTGCACATTTTTGTCTACATAATGGTTAAATACAGATCAAATCAGAATGTTCTACAAATAGAGGCACTATTTACGGAAAACAGCTCAAATGCAGCTTTTTTGTTGTTGTTTTTTCAATCAAAAGGTTCCAGCCACAGTGAAGCTTCAGACAATTCCAAGATTGTCTGTTAAGATTCAGCTTAAAACTTCACACTGACCACTGACCTCCCGGAGATCTGGATGTCATCAAAAGGAAATAGAGCCAGAATCTGAAAGACAAGGATACAAAAAGTCACACTTTACTGATGCATTCTCCAATTGTTCATTGCAGTCCCTACCAGATGACAGGAAAAACAAAACATCCGACACCCATGAAAAGACCAAAACAACGTTTTAGTCCAACAAATGTTTTAGTCCATCTTTCATGAATTCTCTACCCTGTCTGGTGCACTCAGTCCTAAGCCCATTTCCTTCTCCTGAATCCATAAATCTTTAAATGACATCTTTAGTGAGAGATATATAGTTACACTTTCTAAAAAAACTCAGTAGTTTCCTGAAACAGCAGGGCACTTGATGTGAGTATTAATTAAAATACAACGGTGTATGTAGGATTGAGAATAAACTACAGTGCTCATGTTCATTGTAATGAAGAAACTAACTTACATCATCATTGCCGTCGGCCAGATCCAGTGCCGTTTCGTCCTCCATGTTTCGTAGCATTGTGTCAGCGCCAGACTGGCAGAGGAGGTTGGCGATGGTGGCGTCCTGTCTCCCCACTGCGAGATGCAGTGGTGTGCAGCCGTTAAACATGGCAGCATCCACATTGGCTCCCCTGCTGAGCAACAGCTTTACGGATATGACATCATGCAGCTCCACAGCAAGATGAAGAGCTGTTTTCCCACTGGTTCCTTCCTGCACGGGGTGTAGATGGAAAATAGTTATGATCAATTCCAAAGCTACACAAATTGGACAATACCATCAAAGAAGGTCAAGATTTTTTCTGTTTGTGAGTACGCACATACCTATATCTTTACATTTTGCAAGCTCAGAAGAAAAGGATGCAGTAAGTCACATAATAATAATAATAATAATAATAATAACCAGATGTGAGGCACAGTGGTATGTTTGGCCGGTGATTTAAACTGAGAGGAATGTCTGGGGTAGTTTCGGGACTGACTGCCATGTTCCCTTCCATCAATAGAAAGTTAAGAGTGGCTGGCCAGCCCAGCCTAATCATATCTCAGATCTAATTATGTCTCCATGAATCCTGCAGGAAGCCCTGAGCTCAGCCCATATCACTATCAGCATTACACAGTTGCAGCAGATTTATAGTCAAGAACACAACATAAGGCCAGCCACAGTAAACACAGTTTGAAAGGGATAAGTGTGATTATAAATACTGGTGCATTGCTGGATCATATGATGCAGGGAAAGCCTACCCAGAGACTAGTTACACAAACTGTAATGTTTTCTCATCTTCTTTACTCTTTTTCTTCAAAACGTGTTGAGAGAGACAATGTATGTATGTAGCTTAAATCTTATGAGTGGCAATCCAGAGTCACATGTTTGAAATCAGGGACAATTTAAAGCTTATTTAAAGGGTAATTTTACACTGAATTACCGGTACATAGAAACAAAAATCTTCTACTTTCTATTCTGTGAGATGACAGATTCAGTGTGGATTGACCCTTTTAGTTTAGTTTAGTTTATTTATGGAAGGGGACAGCGCAATTTAATAAAACACATGATTTCCCATGGGTTAAAAAAGCCAGAATTAGCCAAAAGGCTATTTTTCATCTGTAGTCTCCTGCCTTTGATGTTAAAAAAGGCTTTTTAAAATACAAAAAAACAAAAAACAACACATGCAAAACAAAACTTAGCATAACGCGTCACAGAGACAGAAAACAACAAAACAAAGTACAACACATAACTTAGCATAAAACAAGACACAACGGAAAAAACAGAAAAATATACAACAAGGCAATACAACACGGTATAAAGTGAGAAAAAAAACAACATGAATTAGAACAGACACAGCCTTTAAGAACAATAAAAACAGTATTAAACTAGGGGGGAACAATAAGTAAAATTCATATATATTTACTCAAACTAACAGAATAGTAAATAGTGTTAGTGCTGACATGTGTATGTATTGACCATCCAGTGTTTTAGCTGCTTAGTAAAAGACGTATGTGTTTAACTGTCTGATGTGATCAGGGATTGAGTTCCACTCTCTTGACCCTCTGATGGACCAGGCCTTTAAGTAGAGCCTTGTTATTAAAAACTATAATAATCCATATGATGCATTGAAGAAAGGAGCCATTTCACAGACTAACCTGTATATTTAGGTCTGCTCCCTTTTTCACCAGAAGTTTCATAATCTGATATTGCCTGTTCAGTGCAGCCAAGTGAAGACAGGCCAGACCTGCAAGTACACACCTTGTTTGTAATGTGGAACATTGGGTTCATACTGAGGTCAAAAGCGATTGAAATATTAATTTAAAAAAGTAAGTTTTTCCAAATAATAAAATCAAATTGAGACCATTAAGTCATACTGTAGATCAACTACAAGTTGTTTTGCAAACCAGCCACATCTGTGCTACCCTTGCAACAGTTATCATTTCTAAACAAAACTGTGGGACCAGAAAATATATATATATATATATATATATATATATATATATATATATATACACACACACACACACACACACACACACACAGCCCCCATTTAATTTGTTTGTTGAAGCTAGACAGTTTACAAAAGTGAATTTGGCAGATGCGTTTCAAAATTGATTACTTTAATGCTATATTGGTTGAGTACATGGCAACCAAGTTAATTATTTCTATATTACAAGTCTTGGCCTAAATCCAACAAAAGGCCATGTTACATTTGGACACACTAAAAAATCTGAGTTGCATAATGTGGGAAGTTCAAATTCAGCTACCCACGGACAAATAATCACACAGATGATACGCATAGATCAGACACACAGAAATGGCCTAAAATAACAGCAATAAATTGTTGGCTGATGAGGCCCTGCAGCAGTTAGTCTCTTTTTCCTCACCTCTCCAGTTCTGGGTCTCGAGGACCGGTGCCAGCTTGCTTGGGGAAACCTCTCTGGTCATCTCAGTGGCGCACTCTATCTGCCCATGCTGGCAGGCCACATGGAGTGCGGTGTTCCCTTCCTGGTCCTGTAGCCCCAGACTGGAACCTTTCTCCACCAGGCCCTTCACCACATCTATCAGGTTCAGGTAGGTGGCCAAGTGCAAAGGGCTCTGAGGATCACCAAAGATGATCATGATCATGATCATCACATAAAGTTAATATTTATGGATTTTGAACCATTTGAAGACGTTTTTCACCATTTTCTGACATTTAAATCAAAAGAAGATAAATACATTTTTGTAGCCATTGTCCTTTAACCCTGCCACTTCATTCACTGCATTTGCCAGAGTGCTTTTGAACAACCCAGAGAGAACAGGTCTGTACCTGTTGTCATTCAGCTGTTGTTATATTGTTATAGGTATAAATAAAGACACTAACAGAGAACTATTCCATCTGACAAAGTGAGAGTTGCACCTTCTGTCCAAAAATAAACAAAAAGTGATTGTGGTCGCACTGCAGTCTGATCCAATGATGCTACTGTAGGTGTAGAATTTGAGGTATATATGATGTCTTGATTTTTCATAATCATTTATCATCAGTAAGACTGATTTGCATCTGTACAACACAAAATAAAACTGCAAAAAGGGCCCAAAATGCATTGCCTGTTTTTAATCAGTATGCAAATGTCTGAGAGGGGATTTTCTTTTAAAAACCTGAAGGGGTAAAGACGAATGCTTCTTGGTAATGTCTCCTAATGCGAGGTCTTAGAATGACTACTGAGAGGAAATTAGGCAACCAAAATGGCTCAGGCTGAGTCACTGCATGAAGTGCTGAGTCTTAACTTCAGATGTTTCCTTTTGACAGTTCTGTCATTTTGTCTTCATTTTGGTTTCTACACTAGCAAGACTTTTGGTCTGACATCTTGAAGGACTGGAACAACTCCTCCACCCACATCCAGACAAGGATACACTCCACAGCTCCCTGTGGTTCCATTTCTACAGGAGGTAGAGGAGGGGAGTTTCCATTCAAAGTCCCTTATGAGCTAACACTGGAACCACCCACAGTGAGAGAGGACGGACTGCAAATAAAGAGGAACAACAGCTCTCTGGAAGTACTGAGATATAAATAATGCCACTGTTTCCACAATCAAGATACTGACTATGAGGAAGTCACTTTGGATTAAAAAATTCCAGTAGAAGCTGCAGTATGCTTGTGTAGTGGAAAAAGCCATGTTGCACTTACCTGGTATAAATTGTTTTGGATGTCCAGGACTTCTTTTGGGAATAGCTGTATCAACTGTTGGGCAATAAATTTGTCTTCATGGATGATTGCTAAGTGCAGGATTCTACAGGAGGAGCAAAGAAAAATAAACATCTTTATCCATCATGCTTGCAAAAACATGCAATCTTACTTACTTACACTTATTTTACATTGAGCAATAGACCCACAAAAGCAGTAGTAGAGTACTAGTGAAAAAAAGACCATTTCAACAAGAGACAGTTGTCTCAAATGTTGACTCACAATTGTTCTTCGTATTCATCACAAGCGACTACCTCGAAATGTTAGACCTAGTGGGCTAAATGGCAAGATTTAGTGGTTGGGGTATTGAGCAATACAAGAGTTTTTAGTGAACACATAGCATAGCGAGCTGTTAAAGGGTCATGTTAAAAAACTCTTTTAGGCGCCCGGATAGCTCAGTTGGTAGAGCGGGTGCCCATATACAGAGGTTTAGTCCTCGATGCAGCGGGCCCGGGTTCGACTCCGACCTGCGGCCCTTTGCTGCATGCCTCTCTCTCCTCTTTCATGTCTTCAGCTGTCCTGTCAAATAAAGGCCTAAAAATGCCCCCCCCCCCCCCAAAAAAAAAAAAAAACCCTCTTAGTTGTTGCATCCTTGTAGGCTTTAGTTGACAAAACAAAACAAAAACACACTAACCTCAAAACCTGAGTGGGAAGTTGTAGCAAACATATGTGTGCAAAAAGCAGGAAATGGCACCGAGCATTAGTGTTTAATTTAGACTGAACTAGAACAACACCTAACGGATTCAAATCAAAGTTTAGCTTCAAGTTGCTTGTCAAATGTCAGGCTGAAAGCTGAAACTGTTTTTTTGTCACAAAGTACAATTAGGATGTTATTTTTCAAAGCATATAGTGTACTGTAAAAATGTATGTTACTGCAGTTACTGTGCTCTCTTAAAGATGAGCAATGAGTTTGCATGTCATTTAACTATTCAGAGATAGACAGACAGTGTGGAATCAAATGTCGCCAACAACAGACAAACCGTTTTATTTTATATCTATGGTTTCCACAATGTCACTGTACAGACATTTCATTCAGTAAAATATTACACTAGACGTTTGAACGGTTTAGTGTTCATATTGTTGCTTGTTAACATTTAAGTCTGCATTCTAGAAAAACTATTAAATGCAACTATATAAATCACTTAATCATCAGCAAATTCATAACAAATGTATTGTCTAACTGATTTAACACATACCTCTTTGCAATTATGGTGCAATGGGCGATATATTACTTGTGACTTTCAACTGGTTGATCAATAAATCCTACTTTAATATCTTGCATAATGTTTTGTTTGCATTGTTTTACACCCAGAGACAATTATTTGTTGCTGTTTTTAAATGAATATAAAAATTTAAAAAAATACAATAATATAAGACTGCATATATCCTCGTTTAAATTTGTAAGGTTAATTTATTTATACAAGTGGAATTAAGTCAAGTGTGTTCGAAAAGATTTTATTGGGACACAAAACATTACATTAGGGGTTGGAATCAAAGGGTAAGTCAAAATATGAAACAATCATATGTTGTTTAAGCTTAAAATACTATCAAGATTTAGACGATTCTACAATTTTCTGGCAATTATTGCGAGTATACCACAACAACATCACCAATTCTTTGTTACTGGTTAGGAAACCTCGCTCTGACATAATGAAATATTTTCTAAAAGAGCTACTGGTTATATAGTGTACAGTAGCTATGTGTTAATAAATACGTAAAATAACGTAAAAACCAAGCGGCAACCTCCAAAAGTGGGTCAATCCCCACTGACCCCCATGTTAAAATGCCCAAGTTGACAGCAAAAATAAACCTGTTTATAGCCTGGTACAAAAAACAGTTTTGGTCTCTATAGCTAAGTTACCCCTTCATGACAACTGTACGGGGCGTGAATTATTTTATACCTCACCTATTTAAATTATATTAAGGCTTGAGGTTTTGCATAATTAAGGGTGTGCTGCTTTGAGTGACAGGTGGCTGCCATCACAGGAAGCAAGCATAGAATATAGGCTTCATTCGGCCCGCCTCACTCCGTGATGGTGACGGCTGGAGCCATCGGGAGCCGCCCACTTTAAGATTCATTTTGGCTCTTCAGAAACCTATGGGTGACGTCATGGAGACTACCTTCCTATTTTATATGGTCTATGGTAAAAACACAAAAAGCCAATGTTTGCTTTGTCTGTTCTGGGCTACTGTAGTAACAAGGTGGTGCAACATGGTCGGGTACCGACAAGGACCTGCTCCCTATGTAGCTATAAAGTGCTCATTCTAAGCTAACGAAAACATAGTGATTATTAGTTTCATTCAGGTGATTATAAACTAATGAAAACATAGTTGTGAATATTATATTCCATTTCTGCCAATAGATCCCCCTAAATCCTACACACTGCTCCTTTAAAGTCTTTGAGTTATTGACCGTTTTTCAGACAAAACAAGCAATTTGACTTTGGCCTCTGGGAAAATGTGATGAGCATTTTTCACTATAGACCAAACAGTTAATCAATTAAACAAGAAAAATATTCATCCTTAGTTGCATCTCTAAATATAACTGAACCAATGTGCGTAGTACTACTAGTACATAGAAACTACTTTTTTCAAGAACACACAAAACAAATACATGTAGGCTATAGGTGATTTTATACAAATTTTAAACCGTATATATTTTAAACCATAAAAAAAGCTGAACTGAAGGAAAGCCTAATTAAAATATCTGTGTTAAATGGAAAGTAATCCATCAATAAATTATACCAACATTGGTATAAGTATACTGATGTTTCTCACGAGAATGTATCACAATATGTAGCTGAATCAGTTTAATGTCATCACTGACTGATTTAATAGTCTGCGGACTAATAATGCGTCTGCCCTACCAACTATTCAACCCTGTGAGCAAACCTCTGATAGTGTGAAAGGGACTTCCTGGTTTGAGTAGGACTTGAATGAATAAGATTTTTTTTTAAACCACGGGGGAAAAAGTCATGTTTGCATGATTCTCTCAGTCTAAGGAGCACAGTGTGATGTGTTTCAGGTGTTTTTCCCCTCCCAGGTATCTATAGTTAGGGTGTGAGAATGAAACCATGTGGCCCTAACAACCAGCAAGCGGAAATGAAAAGAGGTCAGAGACACAACAACACTTCTACAATGCTGGGACTACATCAATCGCTGGATTAGACTAGAGGCTGCAGGAGTCATTAGCAGGCCTGCTTTCACGTCAAAACAGACTGATGACTTTGCATCACAAGATGAGTGGGTCACAACAAGAAACATGGCCTGATAAGGCTGTGTGTGGAGGTTTGGATTGTGCGCAAAAAGCAGCAGTTTCATTTACTCAAACTGAGAAAGAAAAGCAGCAAACAGCCAGTGTGACAGGTAACCAAGTGACATTTATAGATGTCAACTGTGATAAAAGAAAAAGAAAAGACAGCAGCTACCGAATTGTGGGATCCACCTATAAAAACATGCACACACTGTCCTATCCTGATCAACAAGTTTCTTGGATCAAAAGCCGACAGTCCACACTGCTGCTTCACACATGTTCTTTGTCTGTGGTGCATGGGGAAGTCCAGGCTTATCTGTTTCACTTCTGTTTTCTCACTGAGACGCCTCACAAGAGTCCGTCCACATTCATGACAAGGACAAAGTTCATTAAAAAGTCTGTAGTATCACACTGCTATGAAATCCCCCTCAAAGTATCACAGGAAGAACTGTGCCTCAAATTCAATGTAATTTACAGACTTCATTAACTTCCATTTATGGGTGTTTTAAGTAATCTCCAGTGGAAAAAAATGTATGAGCTGCTTGCACCACTAGTAGAGCTGAAACAACAGAATTTAATTTAGGGCAATTTTTCAAGCAACAATGTGTGGATCTGCTGTTCTCTGTTTTATATAGGCCTAATTGTAAACCGAATATCTTTCAGTTTTGGACTGTTGGTCAGACAAAACAAGACATTTAAAGTTGTCCTCTTGGACTTTGGAAACTAGTGGCGATTTCACTATTTTGTGACATTTTATTGATAAAACAGATTAATCGATGATTAAAATAATGATTAGGTCTAGTTGCAGCCCTAACCACTAGAGCTACTGATGTTTAAAGAAAGCAACAGACAGTGGCAATTAATTACAACATAGGCTAATTATGCTCAGACAGAAGAGGGTGGAACATTTGAAAATTATTTTTTGAGAGCTGATAAAAAAAAAAAAAAAAAGATGTGATAAATTAAAGAGTAAATTGCCTCTCTTTCCAACTTTGTTATTTCTGGGATACTGCAGACTGTTTAATGAAAGAGTTAGCAGACATTATTGGTGAAAAGTTTGTCAAAAACTCTGAGAGAAACATAGTTATTGCAAGGCACCATGATTAAACTTCATCCAGCAATATGCAACAGGGGGACCATTAAGCAAAGAGCAAGGCAAGCTCAGAAAAGATTTGCTTTTACATGAGAAACTGGGAAAATAAACACAAACATACGTGTCTCCATCTTCAGTTATGGTTGTGAGCAAGTTCTCCTGCTCAGAGAGTTCAGAGCTCTGTGCTTGCTCCTCCTGGGCGCTGGAAAGCATGCAGCCCCCAACTATCTCTGACAAACTCTCCACCGTGATGGACGAGGAGCCATAGGCTGAGTCCAGGCGCTCCTCCCCAGTGGAAATCTTGTCCCTTGGCCCGCTGAAGTCGGCGCTAGGCTCCCGGGGCTCCTCTGACTTCAGTATGGAACGATACCAGTCAATGCCCGAATCTGTGCGGTTATCCTCCAGCAAGTCATCTTTCCTACAGTCGTCGCTCGCCATGATGGTGGTGGCCTCGCTGGGTTTCCCCCTCCCTCCTTCCTCGAGGATTTAAAGGCTACTAGCGGGTGTTGTCGCCGCTCGGTGATGTGACCGGACTCCGAGGATACTGACACCTAAGAAAACCACCGCACCTTTGTGAAACCAGAGGAATGAGCCGCTTCGTTTCATGCCCCTAACCGATAATGCATTGCCTTACAGCAACAGGCCTCCACTTTTGATCAATTATTGTTTTTTTTAAAGTTTCAAACTGTTGTACGTTCATTCCAAACGTGAACAGGGTTAGAAACAAGCGAAAAGAGGCGAAACGGCCGCCCGTCGTCTAGCTAGATATCCGGTAACAGTATGCGCTCCAGGCGGACAGCATATGAGCAATGAAAGGCGATAAGCTGACATGTGAAAGGCGAAGCTGTTTTTGTCACGCGGGGGAATCCCCAGTGCGCGTGAGCAAACATACACACATACACACACACACACACACACACACACACACACACACACACACACACACACACACACGCACGCACACGCACACACACACACTTGAACTGGAAAAGCGTCAAGGTCCAACAATAAGCGGAAGAGCTGCAATTTTCAAAATAAAACTATTTAAATTATAATAATATAATTAATAATAATAAATAATAACTTGGACTTATATAGCGCCTTTCATGGTACCCAAGGTCGCTTAACAAATGGGGGGGGGGGGTCAAAGGACTTGTTTAAAAAAACATACAAGTAAAACATTATACTTAAATCACAACTGATCATTTTGCAATACATTTTTAGCAGCCATTGATTTTCATTCATTTCCTAAAGATAAGATAGAACTTTATTTATCCTGAGGTGCAGCAGTTGCTGTATAAAACAGGAAAGAGTGCAAATATAAAATATCAATAAGGTGCAAAACCAAAATATACACAATGCCAACAAATATAAACATATACTATATAATTACAAAACATACAATTGAACAGTCAACTGATTAAATAAAATGTGAAAAATAAAAAAAATCATGAACTCATGACCTCAGCATTTGGCTTCAGCCCTGCCTGAGTTGTGTAATCCATCACAGTGAACATCAAGCCTATTGACATTTGTCAGGTTATTATGAGGTTGTTATGAGGTCATGCAATGCATACTTCTAAAATCAGTCTGTGCTATTAAACTTAACATGGAACGTGAGATTTTCCTTTAGTTGTTATTTGTACATAGCTTAGACAAAGTTGTTTTTAATGCTTAATAGTTAAATGCTCAACCTGTACGGCTGGGCCATGCAAGTATTATAACTTGAGACTCGTTGCTGTCAAGTCTCCAGTTTGACATAGCCATGTTCAAGTCCTCTTTTTTGTGACTTAAGTCTAATTATTTAAGTCCAAGTATGAAGTCTTATTAATTTGCTCACCAAAATAACACACCAAATAGTTTCTCCCTTAAGCTTCCTTCCCTTCAGTAAACTGTATTCTTCAACAACACACAAGGTTTATTTTTTAAAGTCATAACCGGAAGTCCTAATCTTTACTATAGCAGGCTTGTCACTGGTTGCAGCATGAAACCCCAAACACTCAAGGGATTTTAGGCTTTTTTTGAGAAGCTGCAAAACCTGAAAAAGCAGGTTAACATAAAGCTTGTCCAATTTAATTTGACAGTGACACTGAATGGTCATTAGTGCTGCAATATGTGGTATGAGCCCGGTCTAGGAGCAACTGCAATGTCTATCTGCACTTTGACATACAGTACTGCCTTTACAATATGCATTGTTGTTTTACAAACTCGTGCGGGAGCTCCAGTATCTTTCTATTGATACATTTAAACGATAACTTCATTTATCTCAGTCAAGATGGGACAAAATGCTCCTATTTGTCCCGTATTTCCTGTCTTGGGCAGAGGCCTGTATACAGGAAAATATGTGAGCAGAGTATAAAATTGCAATTTTTGACCTCCCAAAAGTTCAGGAATAACCCAGTTATCATTTCTTGTTTCCTTTTCTGACATGAAAATGCTTGTTGTAGTAGTATGACCATTAGAGGGCTCACTTACATACTGCTGTGGGCCAGAGTCAACATAAATATAGTCTATAAAACAATACTGTCAGAGAGAAACGTTTACTGCTGCCAAGAGCCGCCATCTGTTTTCAAGTCATCTACTGATGTGTTTATTTATTCCATTTTATGCCAGCAGTCCAGTCCAATGTCCATACTGTGGGCTATGATAAACAGGGACTCGTGTGCCAGAATTGTAAGGTAAAGGGTTCCTGTGTTAATAGTGCTGTCTACAAAGGAGAAACAGAAATGGCAGAAATGTAAAATATTCTTTTAATCTTCATCTTCTTTTTTCTTCTATTTACATAAAAAAGGCAAATTCTGTAATCTTAAAGATGTCAGTAGACTGCTAATAATCTTAAAGGGGATACAATTGAAGCATTTAAAATGCTCTGTCAGTACTGAATATAGTAAGATTAATCAGCGTTTATGTGATTAAACAGCAGAACAAAGTGCTCTACAAAGAATGACAAAGATTAAATATTATCTACAGATGACAAAATATATCACTATAAGAAAAACATACACTACTTCATGAGCCACTCATACTTTGACAAATCTTCAGTATTTGGACCACTGTTTGGTTCTGACTCTACAGTTTGCATCTATATCACCCAAACAGTGGGACGTCAGGCTCCAACATTTTACTATCTCACTGTAAACTATTATGTGCTTATAATTATGTATCAATAATTTATCTTAATGAGCATCACTAAATGGTTGCAGGCCTAATGTACTAATGCATTATATTGTGTTTCCCTGTGGGCTATATGTGTATGTGATGTTCATGTGTGAGTTTATTGTGGTTGAATCTTATGTTTTAATACAGTATATAATGATATAAAATGCAAAGCTAAGCCTATTTAGCTGTATAATTCTGCAGTAACCAACCATTTTATTATTTGTTGCAGTAATATTTTTTAAAATGGATATTATTATCATAATTGGTCCATACTGAGAAGGTCATGCAGCTAATTGGACGCAGGGGGTGGGCTCCTCTCTGCAGCACCGCCTCTGTGTTGTGATTACTCCAACAGGGATGTGTGTGTTATTTATATTGTGGTGTTGGGGTGGCTGCTCACACGTGCAGCTGCCTGTCCTCTTTGTCCTGCTTCACAGCTTCACTGGCTGCCATGGGCACTGCCTACAGGGAGAGGAGCTGAGTGCTGCCTTTTTTTTTTCTTTTTCTTACATTGCATCCCTTGCAGCAGTCCTTATCAGCACCTAGTCGTTGCATCGCGAGAGGAGTCTCAGCCTATTTTGCGCGGCTTCCGAGGCACAATAACCGGATTCCCATAGGCGATACCCAGCGACGTCTGCCCACCTGGAAGATGCTGGGATGATGCATGTTTTGAGTGTATCTGGTTGGGCTCCGGCCGGCCGGGTTTCTTTTCGATGGTGCACAGAGGTGTTTTCGGTGTTTTTATGTTTCACCCTGATTTGGAAACCCCCCATCCCATCAGGAGATCCATGACCCGTTTTACGTACCGTTGTCATCATGTCCCCAGCATCGGCTGCAACGGGCAGTGAAAGCAGCACCACCACCGTCCCCGAAGAGGAGTCGGACAGCCCCCGAGAGGAGGTGAGGACACATTGTTTGCAATGTGAAGGCCAATTCAAATGAATGGGGGGCAAATTCACACTAATTAGTGTGACATAAATCAGAGTGGAATCCCAATAATCTCACTATAATCATCATCTTTTGGAGATTAGGGTTTCATTGGGGCCAGTGCACGGAACACTTGGGAATTAGTTGTATTAATAGGCCTACAGTTGTATTGATGGCCTAATATGCAGTAATTTATGAACCTGTGCGTCCAAGCGCGCACCCGAAAGTGTGAACGTGCATGGATGTACTCCTGTTTGTCTCGCATTCCCCTCCAGACAAGTTTCCAAAATGGGGTTCGGGGACCTCTTGTGGGTCCAAGCAAGGGTCAAAACGGGTCCTGAGGAAACTGAAAGTCTAATAGCCTATCATTCACTGTCACTGTTACAATGAGAGAGTACAAGAATGGCGGTTTTCTTCAAATGTTTCCACACAGTTATTTTCCGAAAAGAAAACTCCTAAGGCCATGTTTTTTCAAGCTGCCAGCGTCTATTTTACATTATAATCCTATGGAGTAAACAGTGCTTAAAAAAAAAGTCCTGAGCGCTTTTTTAAACGCCACCGCCAACATTTTTTTCTGCAGCTCAGAGCGTCTTTTTGAAGTTGAAAAAAGTTCAACTTTTCTGAGAAAAAAAATGCCCTAATCGAGCACTTTTTTGACAATTTACCAATGACAAGCGGAGTAGCAAGACCTGTCGTTTCCATAACAACAAGAAAAAATGGAGAAGGTGCCGATAGATAGACTTGTGCTAGTGTCGGAGCACAGCGAGTTATATGATATGACCGGGTGCTCCCTGTTCAGGGAATGCTGGTTGGTGGAACTCGCTTTGTTTTACTGTATCTAACGTCAGTAACATTAGTAGTAGCGCCGCTCCTTCTCTCTGTTTATTCTCTAGATCGCTCGACCACTTTGTTTTATCCATAGACACTGAAAGAAATGGACACAGCTACGCCATAGACTTCAACAGAGACCAGTGAAGTCACTTTTCCGGTGATGGCTGAGCGTGCTGTGCAGCCTCAAACTGAGCTTGATGACGTAGATGTGATGTGAGCAACCTGTCTGAAAGTTGTAAGTCTTCTGGTAGCTGTGCCAAGACAAATCTGTTCGTGGATAAATGTTACTTCATATGAATTCACTTGCCACATACCGAAGTATTTCCAATCCATCAAAACGTTGCTGAAGTATTTGGTTGCGATGCTTTCATGGACTCTCTATGGGGTTCTCCATTGACTGTATGCCTCCACGATTGCCTGCAAGCTTCTCCTGACTATACGGTAATTTATCTACTATGCGACAAAAAGTCGTGTGGTTATGACACAATCGTTAGCCTGTTTTTACAAAAACGTCTGCTACGGGGCCATAACGTGAGATACAAGGTAATGGAGCCTTTTATACATTGTTGTGTTTCTTTAGAAATAAACAATGAACAAATAGAGTCTTTAAACGCTTCAGATGTAAAGTTATTCGCTCCACATAGCACTCTTGGATACTGTTGCAGTAGCTGTAGCAACAAAAGATGCTCTCGGCTGCTTTTTGCAACCAAAATACTACCAGCTTGTTTTAACTACAAAAGTGCCCTATTCAACTTTAAAAAGAGACACCAAGTTTGATCATGGCCTAACAGCAACACTATTGATGTAGGTTTGTTACTTTGAAGACAAAGAAATCTATTGAGCTAAACTGTCTGTGAGGACAGACGTGAAACGACAAGAGCCTAATAACCAACCATAATCTGTTGCTGTCAACATCCCTAGATTGTATTGACACCATCAAAACAGACAGACTGACAACTAAATGTTTCCTGCATGGGGAAATAGGGATTCAATTCATTAGGGATCCTTTACTCCCCCTTCAGACACACATGTTGGATGAGTTACATATACATTACACAAGAGGGTTTTTATATAACTCTTATTATGTCAAGAAAAAGTTCCATGATTGTGAGAGGCACTTAGTTAAAGGCACCACAGTGGTCTCATGAATTGTGAAGCTTCTCCAGTCTTGAAGGTTCTTACTGAAACATTTGTTTTAAAATATTATTGATACCATTTCATAACAGGTTGTTTCATGGATTGTATCCCTCCTGTAGAAACAACAACTTTCATTCTATCCTAAGGCTCTTTTATTTTAGAAATGTAATGTTAAAGCATCCATATAATGTAAAGTGTATTAATCAAAGCCAATGGACATTACTGTAAACCACAAAGTTAAACTGGGATATAAACATGCAAAATAATAGTTTTTTCTCTCGATATGTTTAGTTGTACGTGTCTTATCTAATACAAGACACAACACAATTGCAAACAAATCACAAAATATATATAAACAAATAATGTAATAGAGCCTCCAGCTGATTGAACCTCAGAGGCTTTTTACACAATTTTACACCATAATTGTGTCAAATACAAATCTGTATTGGTACAGTTTAGAAGCAGCTTTTAAATCCATTTTCTGCCTCAATAAAGCTATAGTGCGTAGTTTCTGTCGCTCCCATGAGGAATTCTAAGTAATGACACCACTGTTGTTACATCCACATGACACAAGCCTTCCAAAATCGCGCACGCGCCCCCCACCCACCCCTCCTCCATGTAGTTGCTAGTAGCCAAGGAGGACACGGAGGATTAAAAAAAAACATGATGGACTCTTCAGAAGAGGTAATTATCTTCACTCGAGTTTCTGTGCGTGAAAGTCGCCAGATGACAACAATTTCTAAACACAGCCATGCTGAGAAATAGAGAGAAGCTGATAGTCTTAATTAGCTTTGTATCAACTCATTTGGCAATGTTTTGTTTTTGTGTATTTTGTGTTTGTACGTATGTGTGGTTGTGTTGCTGCCTGTCTTGGCCAGGACACTCTTGAAAAAGAGATTTTTAATCTCAAAGATTCTTTTCCTGGATAAATAAAGGTAAAAAAATAAAATAAATTAAAATAAAAAAGGTGGAGGGAGGAAGAGAGAGAATGAATACAGTCCATCTAAAACTTCCTGAAGCCTGTACTCATCTCTGGTGTAATTCTTTAAGTCAAGGGTGAAACTGGTGTGAAATTGAATTTTTTGAGCTACACTTTAATTTACATATCTACAAATTTTGATACATGATTGCTGTTTCAAGATTATATTTGCTTTCATTTAACGACACGTTTTTAATCAAATACTGTCATATAAATGTATAACTGGTTTCCATACAAATGTTTCCTTTTACACAACTGTTCATCATTCCTGCTGCTTAAACAGAGGCTGTAAAGTGTAACATGAGCCACAAAGTATGTCATGTTGTATTGATTATAGCTGTCGAGCATGTACAGTATGCTAGTGAGTAAATACTCCTTCTGCAGTAGGTTAATCTCAATGGGGAATTTCAATGTTAATCCCTTTTACCCCGTGAGGTGTAGCCTTGGGTTAACAAGGGACTTGAGGACCATGTGGCCAAGGTGGGGAAGATGATTATGGAGAAAAAACATCTATTATTTATGCTCGTCTGTCACTCGAAGAGCACAGAGCTGACATTGAAGTCAATACATCAATGCAGTGATGCTGGTTGTTGTGGTCGCACGTACGCAGGAGCTGACCTATGTAAGAGATGGAGAGGATAACCTTTGTCTTTTAACTGAATCAGTGGTGCTACAGTACAAGTGTTTTATGTCTATACACAGTCGGCTCTGCCCTAGTGCAATATCTGCAAATTCTTTGCATTAATTTTGTTTCATTCATCCTTCCTGGGGCTTTTGAATATCTGCCAGATTTGTGTGGCAGCGTTCCCAAAAGGCTTGACTAGCTCTTGATGCAGCCACTGGGGTTTGCTGTGCCCCGTGGTGATAAAGGGTGGCACCAGCTTTATGCTGTCAGAGTCAAACGACTGCTTTATTCTGGCTGGCTTGACATTAAATGTGGAATCTACCCCTCAGAATATTTCTTCTCTTTTACTTATTTTCTATTCTTTAATATCATATTTATATAAACACACGCACCAGTCTAACAGAAGCTCACAGTGCTCCTTACTGACATCAAGGCATACTACTTAACATTATACTACTTAACATTATACTAACATAAACTATGCCAAAGCACTTACAACGTAGAATATTTTCTTAAATATTTTATACGCATGAGCCTATACTTTTTAACTGGTTCTAACTTCTTACTGAACATATATTTAGGTTACACTTATGTTCATCTTTTGTTTTATATTTAAGTGTGTAATTACAGGTAATACAAGTCTTTATGTTCCTAATTGCTTTGAGTTTTTTTTTTTACAGTTATATTTTGAGAAATTGTTATGGCAATACACACAGATGTGCCATTTACTTCTAGGAAAGAATCTATACAGAATATATTGACGGTATTGTTCCAGTGACTTATTGCTGTTTTCTCATTTTCTCATTTCTTCTTTGTAGCAGCGGCCCCATAAACAGTCCCTGACAAAATCCTTGTGTCAGGAAACTCACTGGAAATGCCTGCTGCTGTCCCTGCTGATGTATGGCTGCGTCGGGGTGATGGCCTGGTGCCAGGTGACCAAGGTCACACGCCTCTCCTTCGACAGCGCCTACAAGGGAAGGTCTATGATGTACCATGACAGTCCCTGCTCCAACGGCTACATCTACATCCCTTTGGCCTTCCTGGTCATGCTCTACGTGGTCTACCTGGTGGAGTGTTGGCACTGCTACACCAAGAATGAGCTGCAATACAAGGTGGATGTGGACAGTGTGGCAGAGCGCATCCAGCGAATGCAGCAGGCTACGCCCTGCATCTGGTGGAAGGCCATTAGCTACCATTATATCAGGAGGACGCGGCAGGTGACGCGCTACCGTAACGGAGATGCCTACACCACCACGCAGGTCTACCACGAGCGAGTCAACACCCACGTGGCTGAGGCGGAGTTTGACTATGGGAACTGTGGGGTTAAGGACATTGCGAAGCAACTGCTGGGCCTGGAGGACTTCCCCATCACCAGGCTGAGGTTCACTAAGTGCTTTAGCTTTGCCAATGTGGAGTCAGAGAACTCCTACCTGACTCAGCGGGCCAGGTTCTTCACAGAGAATGAGGGCCTGGATGACTACATGGAGGCCCGTGAGGGGATGCACCTGAAGAATGTAGACTTTAAGGAGTATATGATTGCCTTTTCTGACCCTAATCACCTTCCCTGGTACGCAGCCAACTCCACTTTCTGGGTGGCAGCTGCTTTCACCTTCTCCTGGCCTCTGCGGGTGCTGACAGAGTACCGCACGGCCTGTGTACACTACCATGTAGAGAAGCTGTTTGGCTTTGACTATGTGCCAGTAACACCATCTGAGGAGCGGCCGCAATGCAGACACATCCCACGAGTCAACACAATCGACAGCACGGAGCTAGAGTGGCACATCCGCTCTAACCAGCAGCTGGTGCCCAGCTACTCAGAGGCAGTTCTCATGGACCTGTCCCAGCTCTCAGGGAGCTGTAACAACTACTCCGTATGTGGAAGCTATGGTAGCTACAGGCAGAACTGTGAACGCTGCCACCGTGCCATCAGCAGCTCCTCCATCTTCTCTCGCAGCACGCTAAACATCTGCAACACGGGGAGCCCCCGCATCCCCTTCAGCGCCAGCCGCTTTTCGCTGGGCCGATTGTACGGCTCTAGGCGGAGCTGCATGTGGAGGAGCAGCGGGAGCCTGAATGAGCGGTCCTGCCCCACAGAGAGCACGAGCTGTCTGTCAGGCCCGCAGGGCAGTGAGGAGAACCCTCCAGCCTACCAGGACGCTCTGTACCTCCCAGTGCTCATTGTACATCGCAATGAAGGCTGCCTCAACCACGACCACCGCTCCCTGCACAGAAACGGCTCCTGTGTGGAGACTTCTCTATGACCCACGGCTGCCAGACTGAGCAAGACATATAATGATACAGGAACAGAGTGAGAAACCTCTTCACACCAGGGCTGAGCTAACAATGACCTCTGCTTCTTCTTTTTACAACAGAGGTTACAAGTCACCTGCAGGTAACCACAAACAGATTTGTTCACGTTTCTAAAGATACTGTAGCCTCAAACAAAAAGGAAAAAGTATATCTGGAAAAGTCCTTACAGTACAGTCAATAAGTCAAAGAAAAACAGACTTGATGCTATTGTTTAGACTGTTGTTTAAAATACAATGTGGCTTTAAATGACAAATTGCCAAAGTGTAATGTACTGTCCTACAGCGTCCATAAGAGGGTCAAATCCCACTGTAAATTCCATATTTGTAGATCTTAGTTACAGACAAGGACATGAGTAATACTTTCTAGTATTTGAAGCCTAAAATGGGGTTTGACTCAGCGATAGCCTGAGAAATTGCCAAGAAATGAAAGGGATATGACAATTATTGGTCACATGAATGAGAAATGAAGAAATATTGGAGAAATCTTAGACTCACACATCATGTGAGTCAATTGAATGAATTATGAGGGAAATGCATTTTGCAAATTGCAGACTAAATATTTTTGCTGAAACAAAATACATGTCTAATGGCTGTTACAAAGTGAAGTTAACCTAGGCCTGAATCTAAAATCTAAACATCTGCATGTGAAACTTTTTGATACTGGCTGATTTAAATCTGTTCATTCAAAGTCAATGCTCATGGAAGTCCATTTCAAATGGAATACATTTCCATAGTATAAAATAAATGTCTGATGCAGTGGCTGAAATATCAAGTTAGCTGAAATCGGCTTGGCTGCGATGACATTATACTTCCTAGCTTGCTAAATATAGCAGCACAGTCAATGAATAATTTAGCACAGGAGGGCTGAAGGACACGACAACTTCAAACTGAATCAACACTTCTTCTGTTTTCTATAATGGCCAATTACATGGTAATAACCCTCACCATAATATTAATAGATCAGTGTCAACTCAGTTAGTTTAAAATCTCAAAGATGCATTTGATTTCATTTTTGGCAATATTTTTATTCAGCCTACCTCCTTATTTAAGTGCCTAGCGATCAACTGTTACTAACGAACATAAGCTATCATAACTCAATCATCATCTCATCATCTTCCCATTAAAACAAGTTGAATTTACACTCCTAATAGCACATTGTCTACAGTGCATAGGATCAATTTATATAGTTTAAAATACACAAGGTTTTAAGAAGCGGGTCCTAAATGTTTTCAGATGATTTTCCTCATAATATAACACAGCTCTCGTATACTGCTGCTGACGCATATCAGAGAGAGCCAGAGAGCTGGCCATCAAAGACGCTAGAAAAAGGCAGAGGCCTGGATTCACTACTGATCATGTCAGATTTAATAATATGACAGGATTAATTTAAAGAAAAAAAAGTACTCTCAAATGAGTGCATGCAGTGTTTTAAGACTCGATTATACTCCAGACCGGATTCGTACACAGATAGCTGCGGACCCCATGGGTGTCTAGTAGGTCTGTTTATACTCTCCGTTTGGAGGATGCGTTCCACACATGTGCAGTAGATTGCTGCAGTGAAAGATAAACTGGCATGGGCAGATCATTCTCCACCATTAAGACCATGAAAATGTCCATGAATATTAAATGTCAGAATCTTGCCTGTGGTCGGACACTTTCTGTGACTTCCTGTTACAACTTGTCTTCACAATAATGAGCCTGTAAAATTGTGACCAATTAGCCACACTCATTACATTCCATGTTAAGGTTGTAGCTGCGAACTATCTTTATAGCAATACTAGACTGACAACAGTCAAAGGAAGTGAAGCATGATATAAACTGATTCTATCAAACCTTGCATTTAATTCAACAGACAGTTTAGCATGAACGCATTATGTAAACTGTTTTAAACTGGTATCACAATTCACAGGTCATCTATGCAAGGCCCTAGAACTCAGGATAGTATACAGGGCAAAGATTATGCTACAACAACATCCCCAAACCTGATCATCATTCCTTTCTCTGAACTGAGCTATTCAAATGCTTCTGCAAGGACTAGCTGCATAATAACCAAATCATTTTTAAATGAGGGGTTTGCACAAACATGATGTTGAACAAAAGTGACATAACATTACTAATGTTCCCATTCCAGATAACAAAGGTGCAGAAGCAGGTCAGATACAACAGAGAATCTCAGAATCAAAGATTTCTGCTCCTCTCCAGGATTTTGGTTGCACCAGCTATTCATAAATAAGTTCTTAGTACTAGCTGGATAGTTTTAAACTAGCGATGTACTAAATCGTGCTGAACCATTAGAACTTGAGAAAAGTCTTAGCAAGTAAAGACCTTTGTATTGTGCAAATTGGTTAACATTGGTAACATAGCTTCCATATGTTACACAACCTAACTGTTATTTTGTCATTTAGTTATTGACATAACATTTTGTAAATTGAGGTAGATTGCCTTATTTTTTACAAAACATAACTACATATTATTAATACATCATTAAACAGCATTTCAATCAAGTGTCGTCTGCTGACCATATTCCATATTACCTCTGTTACTCTTCAATATAAATAGATCATGAATTAACAAATTAGTTTAGTGCAGTTACAGTTACAACTGGCAGATAGTTGGTGAAAATATTTATTAACAACTAATCTTTCTACTTAAGAACTAGTTTGTGTGGTACAACCCATTTTAATTTAGTGATGTGTAAATCTCAGTAATCTCACTCAGTAAACACTTAACACAGGCAAGTTTGAACAGCTGGGGCAACCTACTCCAGGTCCTGGTGTTCATAATACTTATGTATTTAGATCGCTCATATAATGTTCAAGAAATTGTTTATATATAGAAATTTAAATGACAAAATCAATACCAATTTGATGTCTGAAATATGAAGCTCCCACCAGCAGCAGGTTAGCTTAGCTTAACACAAAGACTGGAAATAAGGGAAAAACAGCTAGCCTGGCTGTGTCTGAATAAAATCCACCTCTCAGCACCTCTAAAGCTCACTATTTAACGTGTTTTATCTGGTTTGTTTATTCTGTACAAAAACTGAAACGACAAGTTGTTATTTTACAGAGGGTAAAATCAACAATCAAAGTAGTATTGATTTTCTCATCTAACTTTCAGCAAGAAACCAAATTAGCATATTTCCCCAAAATGTCAAACTATTCCTTTAATGGTAATGGGTGGTGTACTACGCAACCTTTTTGAGCAACATAAACAGCATTTTAGCGGGAAAACCAAACAAGACGCAGGGATTGAAATTCATTAATTTCATTTCTCATGAAGTGCTGGATTATATCCTAGCATACATTGGTCAGAAGGCAGGGAATTATGAACCATGTACTGTGGGGTAAAGTGTAGAACTATAAGGAAACCACAAGGAAGAGCATGCAACTCCACAAGGGATTAAACATGTAAAATCTACAGTATATATGATTTTGGATTTTAGTCACTGTCTTATACTGAAGTTATCACATTCTCTCATTCATGATTAGACAACAAGCCTGTCAGATGGCTTCACTGTGATCCATACATAGTCATGTGTAGACAAATGTGTTTACCAGTGCAATGTTTACATAACAACAGTGACAAAAAAACACATTCAAAACTGACTGGAAGGTTCATAACTAGACATTTTTTCTCCATAGACGACTGTTAGCATAAAAGCTTTTGTCATATAAAGCACTGAACCCTTTATCAAGTGTATTAAGTAGTTTAGGTTGTTATGATATGTACTCTGTCACTCAAGAATGCTCTGGGGGTTTGTCTTTTTATATTTAAATGACTGTGGATTTTCAAAACTGTAAAGGCAGAAAGGATTTGTACTGTACATAAAATAGAGACGAGAGGTTAGAATGACTGTCGATGTGGATCTTGTGCTTTGCCAAATGTGTCGCGCACACTTAAAGGTAACTGAAGCAGGGACATTTTTGATGTGCAGATGTTAAATGGCAAGTTTGTTAAGTTACAAATGGCAATACAATCCACTGTAAAAATGTTCATGCAACACAGCCAATTTTTACATTGTTCAATCATATTTGATACACCTTTATTTAACTGAAAAGTTTATCAAAACGAAAAATGGTTGGGTGATTGTTGATAGTGATTACTGATCTAAAGAATATCAGTATTCTATTTTATGTAGATTTCTCTATGTGCTAGTCCACCATCTACATATAGAATAGCTTTGCCTCTCTTCATATGATTCTAGGAAACAATTAGTAATTTTAAGATTAATTACAGTAAAGATGTTTTGTTGCTCACAAGCAAATGTGTTACTACTATATTATTAGTCAGTAGATATAGGTTTAAAAAACGACAACACAAGTCTGTTTGTATTCCAACACCACCACAACGTTGCCTTGATGTTACATATGGACTGAATACCAAATCTGTGTATCAAAATGGAAGAAAAGGTTCCTCAATAAACTGAAATGCTCACAAAAATGTTTCAAAAATTACTTTATGACAATTGTTGCCACTTCCCAGAAAAGTTCACCATGTGATGCTTCGTGTATTGTAAACTGGATATATGGTCTATGTCTTAACATGTGCTGATGACACATTTAATCACAGTTTTTTTGCTTGTAGTTTTTACATGTTTGTTTAAAGTTATAGTTATAGTACAGGCTGCAACAAGGGAAGAGATACTAGAGACATACTGGTGTGAAATCACATCACTAATTCAGTTTGAGATGCAGTCATGCTTCGTGGCTAAATGAATACGGAAAAGCAGGAATCAATTAATAATAAAGGTGGGTTTGTATTTCAAAAAGAAGCTGTTGACGTTTACTTGGTTTAACTCTCTTGAGCATGTCTCTTTTGTTCTAAACTCTGGTTGGTCAAAACCACCTGGTTGATGAAGGAAACGCTCTGCTTGTCAACCTCCGTCAGACGGATATCACATTCTGTTACGCTGGTGTTGTGAGACATCGCCTCCTCCAGAGCTTTACCTCCATCCTGCACACACACACACACACACACACACACACACACACACACACACACACACACACACACACACACACACACACACACACACACACACACACACACACATACAGAGGTAGAGAGAGAGAGACAAACACTTTTGGCACTGATGCATTTCTATGTTGAACACATCACAGGATGCTGTTCTGAAAAGGTCTAAAGACAGTCTTGATAACCTTGAAAAATCACCCAGGGGCAACGTTTGCTGTCTGAAATAGCCCACACTTATTATGAGTGTCATCTGTGTTTTATTGTTATGTCTGAAACAGCCATTTCTATTTTTGTGAACAGTAGACCAAGGTCATAGATATTTGATGGTACTGCATGTTGCTTTTCTGCAATGTGGGTGATTTTTGATCCTCCGCAGTGTATTTCCAGTCACGTATACTGTATGGTGAAATCTTCAAGAGGAGAGAGCATGAGAAGGGGAAAATCTGACCTACCTCTCAAGGGGAAACAACACTAACTTACTAAGCTTTCCATTATTGCATGTTTTCCACACATCTATGAATAATTGAAAAGCCATATACTTTCAAGCTATTCTGTTACCTTCAGTGTACTATGTCTATACAGGCACTAGCATGCTTTGGGAAAAAAGCCAGTGTTTCAAAATAACCCAGTGTTTTAAAGTGCTTCCCCTGATAAAATTTTACATAACTTGATGTGCACATTCTTATGGTAAAAGAAACACATTTTAAAGGATAACTTGCAATGTTTTGTTCAAAAGTTTTGCCTTTGTCTCCTCTTTTTAGGAAAAAATATGCATTTCTTTATCCATGCTGTATCTTGACAACTATTGGATGTGTAGGACTCTTTTCATTGTCAAGTAATCTAGTATTATCCAGTATTTCAACTGCTTGTTTTGTCCGACCAACAGTCCAAAACCACCCCAAACATTATGTTTATCATAATAAAAGACTGAGAAATCAGCAAATAGTCACATTTTGCAAGATGGAATCAGTTAAGTTTTGGTATTTTTTGCTTAAAATTACTTTAACGATTGATTGTCAAAGTTGTTGCCAATCAATTCCATCTATTGAACAAATAATTCTTTAGTAGACTGACCATTTTGATGCATTGCCATAGCATTTGGCACACACATACATGATCTCCAGAGCATGAGGTTGACTGAAGTGCAAGACAAAAATGCCAAGAAATGCCAAATTAAGCTTGACAAGCTGTCCACCTATCCTAAAATTGCCACTGTACAGAGTTTGAACCCTTGTGGTGTAGGTGACAGCACAGCCATTTCTCTGGCACCACCCTCTGTAACACTTTATATTTAATGCCCCACTGGTAGTAAGGATCTAAGATTAGTAATTTACTTACCACACCTAGGTTGTTGCAGGAGAGATTGATGCTCTTCAGGGTGTTACTCTGAACTAGAACTTTAGACAGTGCGATTGCAGTAGGCCCAGTTACCTCATTGCCTCCCAGATGCAGGTGAAGCAGGGTGTTGTTCTTCAGCAAGGCTTTGCCAATAGCCTGCCCCCCGTCATCTCTCAAACGGTTGAGACGCAGGTTGAGTGACAAAAGGGTGGAGTTCTCGGACAATGCGTGAGCTATAGCTTTGGCTCCCGGGCCTCTAATTTCGTTGTCACACATGTTCAGGATCTCCAGTTTACTCCTGTTGAGCAGCTTTCCGATGGCTCTGGCTCCTTTGTCTCCGATCAGGTTGTGGGAGAAGTCGAGCTCCCTCAGGGACGGGTGGTCCAAAAGGTATTTCACCAGCAGCCGGCACTTTTCATCCTCAATGTGGCTTTGATGGAGCTTTAGAAGCTGTAGAAACATAGAATTATGAAGATTAGCAAGATTTTTTGGTGAGTTGCACAAAAAACTGAATCACTAAGAGCACAGATATGATGCCATAGGGCACAGGGCTTGAAAATAACTGCCTATTACTTAATGAACTTGCCACATGTTTAAATGCTATTTACATGGCTGCAACACAGAACAATAAGGGACTATGCTTTATATGATTTAAAATAAAGTATATCAAAGAAATATCAATATAATTTGATTAATGAATAAGTCAATTGACAAAAAATAATTGCCAACAATTTTGATAATTAAGTAGTCCTAAAAATCATGTATCACACAGAATTTGTGATAAGCTGCTTAAATTGGGGATTTGCTGCTTCTCTGTTTTTATCATTGTAACTTAAATATCTGTTGGTCAGGCACAACAAGCAGTCGGAATTGTCACCTGGGAAATTGTAATGTGCATTTTTCTTTATTTTAAATATGATATATACCACTCTGATGTCTGTTTAGTCTATATATCATTCATTCATTCATTCATTAATCACGTATTTGCAAGCATAATAACAATAATTATTTAGATTGCAGCCAGAGGCTTTGGAGTCTTTTTCTTTGATGTAAATAGAGCATGAATGCTTGGGTAGTGCCAACAACAATATTCTCATTTTATAACATCTGTATAATGTCTGTAAATGATGCTTTGTAACTGGCAAGTGCTGAATTACAACAAACAAACATGCTACAGAGAATCGGGCTCCGTACTTTGCAAGGAGCTTCAAAAGGCATCATGACATAAACCAACAAGGAGGAATCAATATTCACCTTCAAAGTCTTACAGGACTTAAGGGCCTCGGCAAGGGACTCACAATCTCTGGTGGTCATCTCAAACATCTTCCATTCGAAGTTCATACCACATTGTTTGACCCTGTACACTAAATGGAGCTCTTCCAGTTTTGTCAGCTTGTCAAGGAGGATGTTAAAGTCAAAGTGGTCCAAAGATGGTCTGTCGTACTCATTGTCACTTGCCAACTCTAAGCCAAATTCCTCCTCCTCCTCATTCTGGGGCTCCTTGATCGGTGGCAGGAGTTGGGAGATGTCCAGCCTCTTGACGTAGTTCTTACAAAGAGGTACCATCACTAGAACTGTCTTGGGCTCTGTAACTTCTGGGATGAAAAGCTCAATAATGGTCTCCATGTGCCTTTCAAAGAACATTCGTTTCCAGCTGTGGCCATAATGAGAGACGTCACAAAGGTCCCACCGCTGCTCGCAGCACCTCTTCCAATAGACGCCATCGCTGATCAAGTTGGCTGTGACATGCAGGGGCAGGGAGGTAGACAGGTTCTCCTGCACAAAGTCTTTCTGGATGGGTGTAAGCTCTTCAAATATTGGCTTTCCTGGAAAGGGGGTAAGTTTGCATATATCTCTATTTATAAGTAAATGTGTCAAAGTGTGTATAATAATGGTACTAAAAACAAGAGCATACCCTCAAAGTTTCTCTCGATGCTTTGCAGACAGAGTTTTGATAAACAAGGCACTATATTCAGAGACCAGTCTGGATCTTCAGCAATAATCCTCCTCATCTTTCTGAAGTCTTCAGCTGGGTTGAGGTTGGCTCCAGGAGAATATGGGGACCTACGCATTGTTGCAGGTTTTTGTATACTATCCTCTGCCTTAAAAGAAGAACCATTAAATTACACATTAAAAGTTGCACATCCCAGCAATTGTAGATAGAGTCTTGCTTATTTTCTGGTGTTGATAGTTTGTTTAATGACATTTAGCGCCTGAATAAATTGTGACTTGACTCTATAATTATCTATGGGCATTGGCTAACGACAACATGCTGCCACATTATGATGCTAGCAAAAACTGTTTCTAAAGTAAGTTAACGTAAGTTAACGTTAGCAGAGCCTCCTTCTAGCTCCTAGTGTTAGCTAAAGCGCTGTGGAGATAGCTAGCTAGGTCTGGCAATGTGAGACTAACGTTAGCTAAACTGCGACTAACTTTGCTTACTTTTACGGCTAACTAGGGAATCGTTGAAAAACCTTGTAAAACGTGGTAAACGTATGATAAACGTTAGCTAGTTACGTTACATACACACAACTCATTGTAACCATGAATCAACGTTAACGTTTAACTTTAACGTTACCTGCTGTGCGCTGGTCTGAGCTTCAACTGTCTCCTAGGTAACAGAACGCTCCTATTACTTCTTTAACCAAGCACGCATTGCAGCCCTGCAAGTTACCTTACGGCAAGAACGGTTAACTTCGATAAACATGCTGTAACTAGCTAACGCTTTTAGAATTTACAGTGTTTGCCACTGCTTTAAGAATACATCAGATAATGGAACTTTTGAAAACACAGCGGTGAGAAATAGTCAGTTTCCTTGTCGGAATCAACTGTATCTCTATATATGTATATCTTTTACTATTAGAAAAGCAGAATATCCGACCGTCATGGAATGCAACACACTCCGTTAATTCTTTAATTAAAAACATTGAAATGAGTGCTACTTGAGTGAGTGTGTTTTAGGAGCAGTGTATGGTTTTAGGTCTGTGTGACATCAGTGTTGGCTGTGTGCTGGAACTTCTGCAGTGCTCAGCCTGATCATGCTGTGAGGAGCATTTGGATTCTACTAAGCTGGCAGATGGACCACGGATATGGACCATGGGCCTTTTGGATATGAGCATACTGGAGTGAATCCATCTTTCCTACAAACAACAACACAAAGAAGGTGCCCAGCTACAGTGTAGGGGGACGTAGAAATCAGTAAATACCACCTTAAGAGAATCCTGATTGTTATTAAATAACAAAGAAGTGAAAAGTAGGCCTACAGTAAATATGGTTTTGCTCATTCCCCATTAAATCTAATGTTAAGCAAGATTGAGATAAATGTAAATTCTGCTTCCTTTTAAGATGACAGACAAAAAGTATATAACACACAAGTCAAGACTGGTTAGTAGGATGTGCATGCATGAAAATATCTATAAGCTATATATAGCTAGCTACACGACATTGATGAGTTTGTTTCTTTAGTGCAAGGACAACAGAACACAGGACATTGTATGGATGTGGGAGGATGCAACGTACATTTTTATCATAAATGAATCTGCCGATTATATTCTAGATTTTAATTCCCATTTTAACTTCCCAGAACCCAAGTATGAAGTATTTAAATAGCTTGTTTTGTCTGACCAACAGTCCAAAATCCAAAGATATTTGGTTTACTGTAATATGACAAAGAAAAACATAACATCTGAAAACATGACTGAAACAATAGTTGGAGATTATTTTTCTGTCTATCATCCAATCCTTTTTTCAGATCAAGCTACTTTAATCAATTATGTAATTATCTGGGTAACATTTTTTACAAGACCACACATGGATGGAGGCAGGTACATGATGCAGCTAAAACTGATTGTGTTTCCCATGTGGAGGGCAGAGAGTGAGAGAGAGAAAGAGAAAGAGAGAGAGGGAGAGAGAGTGAGAGAGAAAGAGAGAGAGACAGAGAGAGAGGGAGTGAGAGAGAGAGAGAGAGAGTGAGAGAGAGAGAGAGAGAGGGAGAGAGAGGGAGAGAGAGAGAGAGAGAAAGAGAGAGAGAGAGAGAGAGAGAGAGAGAGAGAGAGAGAGAGAGGGAGAGATGGCTGTTACTGATTTCATAAAGTTGCTGCAAGAGTCGGATGGAGGGTTGAACTACGGAGAGGCTCCCACTGTAGCCCAGAGGCAGGCCATCACTGTCGTCCTCATGTAATACGGCCTGACAGACACACGCTTCCCTCGTACTCCAGCTAATGGACTGGCGTGACATCAGCCATCCACAGCACAGGAGGCAAACTCCCTCTGTGAGCTGCTGTTCTGGTGCACTCTGGGTAGAGTTAGTTTGCTGAAATTCATTGTCTTGGCATAAGGCTGCATGATCCAGCTGTCATTGCCTGAAATGTCCTAAAAAGTAGCCGATACTTGTATGTGAAAGGATAAATTAATGGGAGGTTTGCTGGAGAAGACGAATGAATGTCATTGTGTACTGATTATACGCAGGACCATAGCCAGAATTATATAAATACTGAGGTCATGAGTCCAAATCCCTGCAATAGTCACCTTTCCAGAAATTTGGACCACCACCAAAAAAATAAATAAATAAAGTCTTTATTTTTCACATTTTAGCTACATTTTTTGTAAATTATATTTTAATTGTTTTGGGTAAGAACTTTATTTAGTTGATTCAACATAAAGGAGGATTAAGTTTCCAACTATAATCTATAAGGAATGATAGTTTACTTAGTTTTAAATTTGATATATCCAGAAAGTCTAATTAAGAATAAGGTATCTTGTACAAGAGATACGATTAAATCTATACAACATCAAAACAAGAACATTCACAGTCACACAACTGTCATCACACACATATACACTAATTATAACATTCACAAGTATAAAAAATATCAATAATTATAATTTTAAAGTTATTTTGCAGTTAATTCCAATAGTAAAGTACAGTTCTGAAAACCAGTCCTCTGTAATTCTGTTTAACCCAGGTAAAGTTAAGTAGAGCGACTCTTTCAAATAAACAGGCCTTTTTCACAGCAGACATTTTGGCTTGTCATAGGTGTTACTATTAACATGAACAATGGCTCCATTCTATTCCAAGTAAGCCAGTGTGACAGTGAGCCAGCATGAACACTGTTAAGGCTTAAACACAACCAACTAAACTCTCACTCTCACTATTTTCTTCATCGCACCAAATTACATAATTCTTCAAGAACATTGGAAATAAAAAGCTTAGGATGTTTACATGGTCACGTATGACACCAGAAATTCAGCGTACTCCTTAATAGAATGCCATTAAATAACCTGACAGGACACTGGCTCATACATCTTAATAAGTGCAGGGTATTTCATATGGATATTGGAGTATTGAATACATGCAGTGATTATTTATGTAGTCCTCTGGTGCAGCACAAGTAGAGGATTTACAGACAAATGCAGCACCAACACTTTCATCTATCTACAGTAAGAAGAGACAGTGCTTCATCTCACTGTTGAGGCCGGTGCCATCACACTTCCATTTGCTTTCACAGCCCAAGGAACTGTTGCATTAGTTGCTAGGCAACACAGCATGTGTGTAGTTACCGAAATATGAAAGATTTTTGCAAATTGAAGTTTCTTTCCAAGATGTAAGACCTATTTTTAAATGTAATGCCCACTACAGTAGTGACTGTTGACATACAGAACTAAATGTGTTATATTAATGAAGTTACTGTTGATCTCATGAGCTTTATTTTCCAAATAGCAACAATGCCGATAACTTGTAAGGCTTAATATATAGCATCAGATTATTGGCATGAATGACAACCCTTTTTGAAAGTGATACCCTTTGCTGTATTTCACATGAAACTTCATTTTGTCTTGCACACTGACTGAAGAAAATAACCTTACATAAAAAATATAACAAGCTTACAACACAGCTTTTGCTTACTGGCAAAGTAAACTTACTGAACATTTCTCACATTATCTTATGAGTAAAAAAGCATTCAGTTGTTTGTTTATGCAAGTCAGGACCAGCAGGATATGAGGTAAACTCTGGAGTGTTGCCAGTGGGAGTGATTAATGCTTGGCCCAGGAGCCTTTCAGCAAAGCAGCGTGTGCCAGGCGAGGCAACTCCCAGATGGGCATGTGGATGAACAGAAAGCAGGGCATCACTGAAATACATGAAATAACAACAATGAAAAACCTCTTTGGTGGTTCATTGAGTTTGGCCTTGTTTCTTACTATAAAAATTATAGAATCATCACATTAATATTCATCTTTCTTAAACAATTGGTCTTTTTTGTAGTTTTCTAACATTAAACTTGGCAGGCTGTTCCTACTGTAGATTAAAGGAAATCCAGCAATAAAGGATTAAAGCACCACACCAATATTTTTGCATCTTTAAGTATGCACTTCATTACAATATCCAGTACTAATAATAGCTATAGTTTACAATATAACTATTGATGTGGTGTTCACTGTGATGGATCTTGAGCAAGTTTCAAGTGTACAAGTTCATTTTTATTCAAAATGAAATGATACCAATCACTGACTGAAAGCTACGAAAACACATTAAAGCCATGAAAAATGTTCTGCAGTAATGTATGATACAAAAGTCTACAGCCATACTAGCATGTCTGTGAGGCTGTACTTCTGCAGAGTGGTGCTTTGAGCTAAATGCTAGTTCAGTGTGTTAGCATGACAGAAAATGCTAATTCACATTAAAACAAACAGCTGAGGCTGACGTCAGTTGTGCTCGTGTTTGGTCAGAAACTAAAAAGTACTGGACAAATTAAAAAGTTACGTTTTTTAATCTAATAGATATTGAAACAGTTCACAGGACAAGAGAAAACGTAGACCTGCTGGTGGCGCTACACCAAAAGTCCACAGTACCACAGACCGCTATTCATAAAGTCACGCCGCTAATACGGCTAAAAACAAAAGATCCGGTATGCTGCTTTCACTCCCAGCAGAGGTCTGTTGTCTGTCTGCCCTTCTCTGTCTCTCTGACAAAAGGTCAGGTCCTATTGAATCTATTTGTAGCAGATGGGACTTCTGATTTCATCGGGTTTATTAGTTCCTTAGAACCATAAACACGATGAATCAATGCTTGGACAAAGTCAACATGTGGCTGTAAAAAAATACATATGAAGAAACTTTATTCCTTTTGTTAAAAATAAAGACAAAAAGACAACTGATCATTTTACAAAAAAAAACAAAAACAAACAAAAAAAACACAAACCTTAGCTGAATCTGGTTAATGGACTCATGATGAGACCAAACTTTGCGTACTATCTGGGAACAATCCAGGGAAATGTGAACACCACCAAAAAAAAAAAAAAAAAGCCAGATTCATGTTACAGCCCACAGGAGAAAAGGGCTAATCATCAAACTCATCAACACTTTCATCAGAGAAACCACTGAAGGGCGGACTGGAATCCAAGTGGATGCTACTGTCTGTGTCCAGAGAGACCACAGAGCTCAGGCTACTATCTATGGACACCATACTGCCGTCGCTATCGCTGCTCCTGCTGCTGTCGTCATCGTGGATCACCATCACCTGAGCAGAGTCCGCTGCAGGGAAACCCAGAAAAAGAAAACCATGAGAGATTTTCTTCTCAGACATTTGAAGGAGCAGCATCTTCCCTCAGTTTGTCTCTCAACACTTACTTAATACCGACTTCCCTACCCTGTCTGCGGCTCTCAGCCCCAAACCCATTTGATCCCACTGAAGACGTAACTCTTGGGTCACCAAAATGTATTTTCTTTTTTTTTTAAATGTTGAACACTGTAGTAGGAGTAAATAGTATACAGTATTTGTTGGGGACTATTTTTTAGCTGCGGCTGAATACACATTTGGTGCTCTAGTGAGTATTTACAGCAGCACTGTGAATGAGGGATCTACTCAAAATAAGCCCGCTTCGGCTACACAGGCAGTACTTCAATCAATTCATGGTTGGTTTGGGTCTTTTAATTGAATTTGTTTACCATAAGAAAAATATAGAATATTTATCATGGCTACGTTTTTTTAATCTTTAAGGGGAGAACATATGTGATGTCCCAAACCCTCAGTGATTTTTTGTACTATAACAAACAAATACAATTTTATGTTTTGAGAGTCAGGAATATCTAACATGTGCACCATGACTGAGATCAATCAGACATTGTTTGCTATTTCTGATTAGAAAGCATATTGCAGCTTGAGAAAACAAAATGGGTTTTTCCCTGCCCAAAAAAATGTCAGGGTAGTCCAGACCCAACAAGTCTAGCAACCAAATCCTATTAAAGGTTGTACGTTCAAGGCTCAGGATGCACAGGGGTCATGCTTTTATTGTTTTAGCTCAAACATAGCAAAAACAAAATCAGTGCCACATTTGCTTTGCTGTTTGTATTTTATGTTATTGTACTTTAATGCGTATTTGTGAAGCATTTTGTAACTGTGGTTGTGAAAGGTGAACTGGGAATAAAGTTCTCTTACCCAATTACTTACAATTCAAACACTGTATCTGTATTCTGGTCAATAACCTTAAATATATTCGCTAAGTGGGTCACGTACATTTTATTTTCCTCCTTTGTTGATCGGGAGAATGCAGGCTCAGTTTCAGCACCATCACACCTAATATTCATAGTAGCAGTATTTCAAAGCTACATACATACATTTTATTTTAACTGTCATTTCACATTTCTAAAATAATATTACACAACAGAAAAAAAATAGACATTAATCAGCCTCATTGTACTGCCACCTTGTGTTTGAAATTTCCACTGTACTCTGGACCAACCACCAACAAGCATATTTTGAAATAGTCTATTAAGTACAGGATGAAGCAGTGAGTGTAAATACTCTTTGAACACCTTAAAAAAAACACATTTCTTTTAGAGCCTGTGAGCAGCTTCGCCACACCGGGACACTTGAGTGGTTACTGCTGAAGGCGAGAGGAACATTATTCACTGAGCTCACCCAGACATGTCAAGGCTCTCTGGTCATTTGATCTGATGAATGTGGCACGACACACCATTGCTAGTAAGTACAGTGTCAGTCAGATATTAATGCTATATGGGTCATCCATGTGGCAACTTGTGCATGAGTGTGATCCCGACTGAGTAAGCTACACCACTGTCACATACTGTAGTTTGAAAAACTCCTAAGACACATAATGTCCAGATAACTGCTGCAGGCATAGGGCTAGGAAAGACATATAATAATAATAAGCAAAGCATTATCTTGATATAAGTATGTTAACATTTCTAGTTTAATATTCAAATAGTGCTGGTCTGATTGAGTCAACGTTTCAGTATTCTTTCAAAATAAAAGCATAATGTTATGCCAAGTATTTAAAAAAAAAAAAAAGAAGTGGGACAGATTTTGGTCCAATTTCACTTGATATACTTCCCTTAGACTGTTCGTTTGTTCGTTCGTGCCCTGTTGATATTTAAAGTTTTTTTTTTAAATTCTCTAACTGTTCTAACTGTATTAACTGTAGGACACTGTTGCCACTGTTGAAGATAACGCACCTCTCACCTTTCCTTTCAGTAATGAGGGTCTGCCGCCTCGACTTCATGTCCAGGCTCAGGTTTTCCACCATGCTGTCGATGCAGTTGTCCAGGGCCAGACAGCGGGTCTGGGACTGGATGGCCCGTCGGCAGATGGGACACTCGTCTTTCTTTTTGCGCCACTGCTTGATGCAGTGACTGCAGAAGCTGTGAGCGCAGTTCAAGATGACTGCCTGTAGACGATATCAATACAGATAAAAAAAACAAAAAAGTCAAGTGTGAAATCTTCTGAAGCACCTCAAAGAGAAAACAAATGTTGTAAATTACATTTTCATATACTTTCATCACCGTGTCATAATTGCTGTATTAAGTTTTTGTAGCTGTCGAACCAGAGTCAAAGATTTGTCGATAGAAATGAAATACAGCAGATGAGAAGAGTTCAAATGACATGAATTCCAAGATAATGCTAAACTGACTCTTGACACTACTGTACCTCAATGAAGAGCTCGGAGCAGATGATGCACTGAAGCTCGTTCTCCAGAACTTCAGTCACTTGTGTAACTACTTCCTCTTTTTGGGCCCTCGCCTTTTCTTTCTCCTCCTGCAAAAATAAATTAATAGAGCTTTTCTGATGCAATGCCAAACAATGCAAAAAGCATGCTTAAACCACTCTGAATATTGTCATACCTTTGTCACTTCTAGTTCTTTGTTTTTGGCCAAGAGAATCTCTTCAAAGCCTTCCCGAGAAAGGGCAAGTTCGTCTATTACCTTCTTTTGCTAAGGATGTTAAAAACAGTTTGATAAATTACTACTTTTCAATTGAATGCATACAAGAGCACTCTAAAAGAAAACATTTTAACATGTTTATAACACACAACACATTTTGACACTATGGATCCTGTGTCTGGTTGTATTAAGGCTGTTACAGACCAACCAGACGACCGACCGTTGGCAGAAAAGGCAGTTGGACTGATCAGTCTCCCCGAGTTGGTCAAAAAAGTGCCTCGGAACACACCAAAGCGATGAGACGTAATACATCTCCATAACAGCAGGCGGTGCTAATCTGTATTGTCGCCCAAAAAATGAAAACCGGCAGCTGATTGGACGAACGCATCACATGGATCTGGCTGCTGCTTTCCGGATTTGGGATTTTTCGAACGGCCATTACTGGCGACTCATTCAGATTACGATCTCATATTGTAGTAAAATAGTTCACCGAAACGTGTTTCTGAAAACATTTTAAGCGAGAAATAGGCCATGCAGTTTCTGAATCCGTCTTTATTTTAGATCGACAAAGGTCAGTTTAAAAGATTTTCGTCAGATTTTGAGAGGCTTAGTCACGCTCATCCCGCTTGCCATTTCCGGGTGAGTCCCGACTGCCCTGTCTCAGACTGAGCATGTCAGGTCGGCCAAAATGAAGGCCGACAGCTCCTCCAAAGGACGACGGCACGGAACACACCGAACAGACTCGAGTCACTGACCTCGCAAGACTGTCCAACGGCCGATTATCGGCCCGGTGTGTAGCTGCCTTTAGTGATGTAACAATAAATAAAAGCTCCAGTTGTATGCCACATACCTCTTGCAAGGCTTCTTCCAGCTGTTTCTTCAAAAGCTCCTCTTGTTGCTGTGTTTTCTGTGCCTAAAAACATAAAAAGTGTCATTTTCATCAATGACAGTATTTTGTCTATAGCAGTCATTCATACAGAACTTGTTAAAAAAGAAAAAGACGACAGTGCTACGGTTACTAGTGTGCAATAGACAAGGGATGCATACCTAGCAAACGTTTTAAGAAAGGCAGTACTTTCGATTCTGCACATCGGAAGCAATTGTTGGTGATGCATATTCATGTATGAAAGAAGTTACTGAAATACCTCTCACCTCTAGCTGCCTCTTAGTTTCACTAAAAGACTTCTCTAACGTCTCCATCCGGTGCATCTTGGCTCTGAGCGTCTCAAGCTGACCCTGCAGCTCCCTGACATGCTCCTCTCTGAGCGGGTCAGCCTGCCGGGGCTCTCCCCCCAGCGAGGCTACCTGCCTCTGGGTGTCGTCCACCTGCTCCCTCAGCATCAGGATGTTCTGGCTGTACCTGCAAACATAAATAAATGAGAAAAAAAACCTTAAGGAAGATCAAACTTTCTAAAAAAATTTTTTTTAAAGATTATGATGGACATATCTTTCAGAAAACCTGATGCAAATGTAATGATAATACACGAGAGGCAGAAACTGGGGCTTACATCTGCAAGTTGTCCAGGTCACACAGACTGCTGGAGCCATCTGAGGGCCGGTCTACTTCCTGGACGTGTCTGCTGGGTCCAGTTTCCTCTGGCTGGGTGTGACTGAGCCTCTGCTGCCGTTTCACTGGTGACAGAGGGCAGGGCTTTGCAAATGACTTGTCTGCGGAGGAGCAGCGGTAGAGCTTGGACTTTGAGGTAGACGGCTCAACTTCTTCCACGGTCAACTTCCTTTTGGGCTTCTTGGCAACATGGGCTGCTTTAGCACCCTCTCTGTGTCCCCTTGCCAGGTAAAGTTTAATGTCTTTGAGGGGCCGCTGGACGAGCATGTAGTCAAACTCCACTTCGGTTCCAATTACAGGAACACCGAGTTGTATGGAGTCTCCGAGCCTCAGCTGATGGGCTTCTTCAGCAGGTATGCGGTTTCCATTCACCCACACACCGTTGAGACTCTGAGGGGAAAAAAGCAACACTTACTTTATCAGCTGCAGTTGAATATAATAATCATAATATAAATTCTATGTTTAGTTTTGATTGACACTGTTAGATAGGTTTTCATTTAACTATATGTTTATCATTGAGGTTGTTGTTTTCTTTATACACTGCAGTCATTTATCCAATATTTCTAGATTTATGTTATTGACTGTTGCAGTACTTTGCTTTATTGTTAATATTCCTTTTAATATGTTTATCTATGCACCAATAACCAAGGCAAATTCGTTGTAAGTGTTACTTAATTGGTAATGCATCATATTCTGTTGAACAGAATCAATCAACAGCGATCAATAAAACATAAATCATAATAAATAATGTAATATTACGTTCTTGTCGGTCACTGTCCACTTGCCATCTTCCCTTTGCTTAAATGTACAGTGCAGTCTGGAGATCATCAGAGGACAACTTGGAGACAACAACTGGTGGGTTACATCCACACCACGTCCTATAGTCATCTGGACAGTCAAAAACAAACAGGTCAAACAGACAGTTAGCCATCTGTGCAGTTCATTAAAACATAGAGACACACGTAGATAACGGCAAGCTAAAGTAAACAGAAAATGAACCATGAATGATGAATAAACTTTACGTGAAAAATCGTAAACTTAAGCAAGTTTTAGGGTTAATGTAAGGCAAATATAGCTAGTTAGCTAGCTAGCATTAGCAAACTGCACCTCAGTGTTTTCGAACAAGCGAAGCCAGTCTGAATTTCTTCCAACTCTCATCAAACACAAAACCTCTGAGTCTGAACTGTCATCTTCCTCAGCTGCAGACGAATCTGTCGTTACAGTATCCATCTTATCTCATTCTGTCAGAGGCTAATACGACCTGAAAAACATCTGTTACTCCTCCATGGCTAACGTTTTGCTACGGTGTCAAACTGAAGATTGACAGGGCGAAACCGGAAGCAATTTGGTTTGTTTTCAAAATAAAGGCGTTACATGAGTTGTTCTGATCATTCACTCTGTTGCCATTAAAATTAAAAGAAACTTGAACTTTGAAACTTATCTTATAAAGTGATTGGATCTTTGCTTTTGCAGACCTAAAAATAAACGAATTGCACTGTCCCAATCAATTTATTCAATTGTTTTGTCATAAAATCACCTTGGTAACTAGCTAGCTAACTAAGTTAGAGTGTAAAATACAAATGTCACATATAAATAATTGGTTTAAAATTACATATAAATTAAAAACGAAATAGATTACATTTATAAAGAAATTATTTATAAAGAATTTTAAAAATGCAACGAAACAAAGAATATAATAATAATAATAATAATAATAATAATAATAATAATAATAATAATATAAAGAAAAATATTTAATCGTGCTAAAGTATAGAAATATATTAATCAATGTAGCAATACATGAATAATAATCTATATTTTCTAAATAAAACAGCATTGCAATTAAATGTTACACAGTTTACAAATAAGTAGCTGCACGGACACGTCACTTAATTCCATTAACCTAATTCCATTTTATCCTACTTTATACTTCTACTTCATTACATTTCAGAGTAAAATATTGTACTTTTTACTCTACTACATTTAACAACTGTATATCAAATGTTGTTTTCACATTAATGCATCTGTAATCAATAAAACAGCAATATAATATGTTATTTATAATATGCATGTTAATTATACATTTTGAATGCAGGACTATGCCTACTTGTAGTGCAGCTTTTTTTTTATACATCGTGGTACAGCCGAGTAACGTAACTTCTTCCACCATGCTCTTCTCTCACATAAACTGTAGCGAATTTACACGTTACTAAAAAATACTGATTGCGCCTTTAAATGAAATGACCATTTATCCTAAGCAGTTTCCTACCATCCATAGACGTATACAATACAGACATTCTGTTGCCGTCCACTCAAGCGACCCCGCGTCCTAAAACGCGCGCACCCCGAGTTTCGGGCGGGACTTCCTTTCTCTTGCGGATGCGATATTAGGGTGAGCAGGCAGAAAGGGCTTGGTCGGGGTGTCACTGGTGTATTCCTATCCGTGCGGCTCTGGACAGCAAATAACCGGGCTGACAACGCTGCTGCCGCTGCCGAACCCTCGTAGATGAACCTCCTCCCCGGCTATGCTGCCCTGAGAGCTCCGCGAGTATCCGCCTCGCCAACATGTCTGATGTCAACAAGACTATTCAGAAATGGCACGCCAGTTTTAGGAAAGGAACAGACTTTGACTCGTGGGGACAATTAGTGGAGGCTATAGATGAGTACCAAATGTAAGTTGCATTCAACATATGTGTATCCTGCCTCTCCACACAGCATGGTTTATCTTCCTAGGCGACATGCTTTTTCCCCCCTTTCCCTTTAATCCTTAAATGTGCAGGGAGGTAACAGCATGTAGGAGACAGTGGGTGCATGGTGCTTCATAAGAAGTTCTAGCCTCTGAGCTGTCAGTCAGCTCCTCGCGCCAGTAAACAAACCCTACCCATGACGTGATGTGGCAGTTGTTGTGCAGAGGCAACAGTGTGTGTGTGTGTGTGTGTGTGTGTGTGTGTGTGTGTGTGTGTGTGTGTGTGTGTGTGTGTGTGTGTGTTGCACCCCAGGTTCATTCACCACCAGTTTGAGTTGAGGGAGAGTGCTTTCATAAAGCCTGTAATGGGGAAATCATCCAGAGCTGTGAGACAGTGTGTTTCATTATGTGTCATGCCGTGCAGAAATGGGGCCAGTATTCCCTCAGACACTTGAGAAATAGTCAGCCACACCCTCTCATTCTTATGGGTGGGTTTTCATCTGTTTAGTGAGGAATGCTTCCTGATTTCAGACAATATAGAGTCTGTATACATTTTTAAAGATGTGATCAGATTTGTCAACTTATTAATGTATTATATGAAATTGCACTATTAATGTTAAATCTAGATCCAGACACAGTTTTTTTTTGGCCGGAAGGGGGCGCAAAAATATGCATAATTTAGCCACCTTAGAAGTGTTTGAAGTTTTTCAGCAAAGCATTAACGCACTTCTGTGTTGTTATTTAGTTTAGCGAGACAACTACAAAAAGAGGTCCAGTCAACAAATTCATCAGACTTCACAGAGGAGCAGAAGGTAATTATCACATCTCTCTTTAACTTCTGGACAGAGGAGTCAAGTATTCTGCATAAACTTAACACTTTTTTTTTTTTCATTTCTTAGAAAACTTTAGGAAAGATTGCAACATGCCTGGAGATGAGAAGTGCCAGTTTGCAGGTTTGTGTCATTGTTTTTCATTCTGTATGAAATATGTGGGATATCTGGAATTTTAGAAATAGTCAAGTCAATTTATTTATAGAGCAGATCCTAAAAACAACAAGTGTTGACTGACCATTGTTGAAAATTGAAAACACATACACATAATTATTAGAATTCATAAGTTAAATAGTGAAGTCATGAGTCCAAACCTTCCTCTGTGCTGATTTGCACATCACGCAACTCTTCAAGTTTTTGGCTATTCAGCCTTCAACCACCCTGATAAAGGCAGATAGGTGAACATCTTAAGTCAAGTGCAGTGTCCTTCACTTAAATACACAAAAGGTAGAGTATTAATTGTGTCTGCTCTTCTGTAGTGCACACAGTCAAAAGAGGACTTCAAGTTAGAAGAGCTGAAGAAACTGGAAACCAGTAAGTGTAGCGACTGGGAGTTAAGTATCTACTTGTTAATCCTCCTGTTGTGACTAGGTATTCTGATCTTCTTCCTTTTGTCAACAGTAATTCCAAATATTCTGACCTACAACAAAGAATTTCCCTTTGACGTACAGCCAGTGCCCTTAAGGTAAATATCTACCACTAAACATCTCATGTTATTGAGTTTGTATTTTACAGATAATCCTGCGTGAGCATTGAAGTTATCTAATGTGTAGATGAAGTGATTAAACCTGCCGTTCCTCTCTGTCAGGAAAATCCTGGCTCCAGGTGAAGAGGAGAACCTGGAGCTGGAGGAGGAGGAGGAGGATGCTGCAGCAGGAGCAGGATCTACAGAAGCGTTCCCCCCGAGAGCCCCCGGTACTGTGCACCCGTCTATAACTAGTTAACTAGTTTGTTGTGTCACATTGTCCTGTTTCGGAGGGCTGTTTGACTGTGTGTCTTTTTGTTTCTTTCTGTCGGTTCTGTGCATGGCTTCATCGCTCATTCCTGCCTGCTTCATTTGCAGCTTCGCAAGGTACGGCTTTTATCAATGAACACCTTAATTTGTTCTCCCCTGCGTGACAGATGGGGTTTTATCAAAGCCTTTCAGTGGTAATACACGGCTTGTTGCTGAATTGACAAAAGTGTGAATAAAGAAGCGTACCATTCACAGTTAATTTTAGAATCCAATGCTTCTTTTTGACTGTGGAGTAAATGTATGTAGATTTAGATACCTTTAGACTCTTGGCCTCTTAGACTTTTTAATAACACAGCCTCTGTTCCACTAGCTTTGGCCAAACAATCTACTTTTCCGTGGAGAATTTCTTTTATTGATCTTTCTGAAAAGCTGAAACATGAAAGTTCTGTTCATATTCTAAGTAAAATGCATATCTACTACTATGCTAGAAAGTAAATAAAACTACTTTTGATAAGAACTATATTTGTAAAGATTTTCTTTTTTAGAAATAGTTTTTATACAGTTATACCTACCATTTAAACTGTTATTTCCAAGGTCAATAATGAACCTTTAAAATCACTATTATTCTGTATAGTGCAGCAACCACAACTCTAATGAAGTTTGGATGCTGCACAAATGCCTCAAAGACTCAAAAGGCACAGCTTTTTAACAGTAGAAGAAAGAAAGGTGCCCTAATCAGTTATTGTTTTGTTTTTGGACTTGTTTTTTAGGACTATGTGTAATCTGAAAGGTGTCCCTTGTAGTGACAAAGCCACACAGAATGATCACCTGACTCTGCTGTTCCACTCAGCTCTGCGCAGAGTTCAGCATCTTTCAGCATCTTTCAGCTTGCTTGGTTTCATTCCTACAGCTTTACTGTTTTGGATCGTTCTCCCCGCTCTCATCAACCTTGTTTCCAGTCGCAGCAGGCAGCTGTTTTCAGATTTAAAAAAACAAAAGTAGACAGACAAAGTTAGCAACTAGCTGGTGAACATAGTCGAGCATTTAGCAGCTAAAGAGACAGATGTTTTCCTCAGGAGTTGGTAGAGACCAAAAACAGAACTATAACAGAACTATAAGTAGTGGGAATATTAGACTTACATTCATCAGTTTTACAATTACAGAAACACAACTACTTATGCTGCACTGTGTCAGCTGGATGTGTAAATAAGCAACTGTTTACTAACATTACTTTTTGAGGTGGTTATAGGTCTGTATTGTGTTGTAAGTGGCCAAAAAATGAATGCATCTTAAATATATAGTCCGAAACCCCCCATTATCATGTTTAAGCTTTCCAGAAAGACTAATGAAAGAAAACCCCTCTATGGGAGAAGAAGCTAACCATGGAGTGTTTTCATGTTTAATATTTAAATGGTTACTTAACACTAAAGCCTGTAATCTGATGGTAAAGCGTATGCATCTGAAAATGTTGTTTGCTATTGGCTATTCTTTGGTCCCAGGTGATGTCACCACCTATTGTTATGGCAACTGTTAATGTAACCTTTGTCCTCTGCAGGTACCTTGTTGCCACGGTTACCGTCAGAGCCTGGGATGACACTACTTACACTAAAGATCGAAAAAATTGGGTTGAAGGATGCAGGGCAGTGCATCGATCCGTACATGACCATTAGTGTCAAAGGTAACGAGCTGCTCCCCTACTCTAAAGTGCCTCTGGATCTTTATATTCTGTGAAAGTGTTGCTGAAGTGCATCACCTTGAAGTCTTGGAAATCTGCCAAAACCAAGAGGGCATTCTGTGTTTCTCTGCCTGTAGATTTGAACGGCGTCGATGTGAACCCAATGCAGGACACACCTGTGGCCTCCAGGAAGGAAGATACCTACATTCACTTTAGTGTGGATGTGGAGATCCAGAGACATGTGGAGAAATTACCAAAAGGTAATACCTGACAGTTTATCCAAAGTGACATACTATAATAATATAACTATAATATTTAATTCCTTCTTTACTAACATCAAAAAATGACTTACACAATTTAAATTATTATTCTGCATGCATGAATTTTAAATATGCCTATGAAATACATCCAGAAATAAATAAATGAGGCAATAAATATATAAATAAATGTAAAGCTAAATGTATAAATGAGTCAATATAGTTCAATAAATAAATAGGTTTTACTTTTATTCATTTCAGGGGACTTTTGTTGATATGCATTTATGTATTAAGTATTACATTTTTGGTTTTGGTATGTTGACAGTAAGAAAAATACATAAAAAAGCTAATCATTGGGATGTAGACATGCCAGTGTGCAGACAGTTTGGAGGTAATTATTTAGTATTGTATGTTAACCCTCCTATTCATTTAGTTAAACCTGCTATACGTTCTTCCAGGAGCAGCTATCTTCTTTGAATTCAAGCACTACAAACCTAAAAAGAGGTTTACCAGCACTAAATGTTTTGCCTTCATGGAAATGGACGAGATCAAACCCGGCCCTATCGTCATCGAACTGTGAGTCGACTGATAATCAAATGGTTTGAGGGATTCCTTTGTGTCTTGAAACATGAAGTATATACTGTATCTTCTTGGATTTCAGGTACAAGAAGCCCACAGACTTCAAGAGGAAGAAACTGCAGCTTCTAACAAAGAAACAACTCTATCTCCATCTTCATCAGACATTACACAAGGACAGCTAAGTCGAGCAGCACGCCCTGAACTTTGAACCAACTCTTTTTAATCTCTCTCCCTTCCACATCCAGCAAAATGTGGTGTTCCACCTCGTAACATCCAGCAATACTAAATCACGGTTGTAGTCCTTTTTTTTTCTCCATTAGTTTATAAAGAAAGTGAAGGGAGTCAAACATTTGTCACATCAACTCAGGCTTTTGTATTTTTTGATTGTATGGTTGTCAAGTGCATATCCCTTCTGTTGCAGGAAACCCTGCTCCAAAAACTCAAAATGTATTCAGTTTGACAGTTCGACTAGTTGGAGATACAGGGCTTTCATATTACAGCAGGGTTATGTTAAACCAGATAAAGCATCATCTACACTCTTCTTTATCTCACTGATTTTGGGAAACGGGACACAACGTGAGTTATTACAGGTGCTTAATAATTTTGTGCTGTTGGATTTTAGACTCTGAAGTGAAATTCAGCAAAACATTAAAAGCAGATATAGTTGCCAAACTCTGGACACGTTGGTGAAGTCATGGCAAAGTTTGCAAAGCCACTCCCTGAATAAATAACACGCAAACGGCATCGCTGTTGGCTCCATCAAGCCACCAAGAGATTGGTCGTAAATTCTGTCAATGGTCTGTGTGCCATAACTATAGACTTTTATGGGGTTTAATTATTATCAGTTAAATAGATGAATTTAAAAAAGCTATTACAAACTGGTGGTTATAAAAATCAAAAAAGATTAAATCCCCCCCAATTAATAATAAAAAAGTTGTATGTATTGCTTAAATTATCAATTATTGAATAGTAAAATTGGATCACAAGAATAATTTTTAAAAGGCTAATAAATGCCGATCATATACAGCACTATCTCACAATTTGTTTGTTGTCTACTTTAACATTTACAGTTTCCATTGTGTGCTTTCTTTAATATTAACTGACCTTTCAGGTTTAGATTACATATAGTCATTTATTGTTAACATAAAAATATTGATAGGTGCAGCTTTAATTTAAAGCAGCAGACAGTCTGATTGGCCAGCTCTTATGTGTGTCTATCGAATCAGAGCTATTCTGCTGTTGTGTGGGTTGGACGTCCTTCAACTTTTAGGTGGCATGAGTCTTTACATTAAAGCTATAGATTATTATAATTATATAATAATAATAATAATGTCCAAAATTGTCCTGGTGGCACACTATGGATTGTTGTTTAGTCACATACAGTATTGAATTCAGCAGTGGCATTTATAATGTTAAATGGTGCAATTCTAGGTTAAATATACAGTATGATCTATGAAGCACTGAAATACTTTGACCATTTTCAGAGTATTCATTTTTTCAGGTTGTTGGCTTTGTCAGAATATATAACAAATATGATTTCTATACTCAAATATTTGTATTAGCATTTAAATGTCCCCATAATTCTGACAGTCGCCACATTTCAGTTCAGTGTTCATGCTTCAGTATGTATTGGATTTAGTTTAATACATTTTTTTATAAATGTATAAAGAGTTAAGTGGATGCAGCATTGGTTCACGTGATTCTGTATTGAGTGTAAGCATCTGGTTACGGTCTAGATGTTTAACACCAGTTTTTTTTCTAAGCAAGCAGAAATACAGTTTGGATGTTTATCACCTGCCAGGAAGTGTCTTTTTAAAATCTAGTGTTAGTTTGCAGATCAGATGTTTTATGTATACCGTTATATTTGAATTAAGTCTAGAGGATGCATCTTTATTGAACAGGAATGCTCTTGGACTAACTTTTTAAGATTCACTTAAGCCCACTACTTACCCTGTTATAAAGGGAGTTTTTAAATGAAAAGTTGCATGTAACTTTTGTTTTGCATTCTGACTTTGCAGATGATCGTCTTCACTAAAACATCTTCATTGTAATATTTGATTTTAGATTTTATTTTTGTAATGTCACAATATTCAGTACTGTAAATTAACTAAGATACACTAACTGATGAATATACAGCAACACAGTGCATGTATGAAGCGCTACAATGTGGTAGGACTGAGACCTGTGGAGTGTTTTAGTTTTGTTGACAGACTTAAGGGGAATTGTATCAAATGTTTACATTGCTTTTAATTTCTAATAAACTACAAATGAAGCAGTTTGGTGGATACTTTTCATCCAGCGCATCAGACAGTGAACAGACTGCGTTTTAGCATGTGTGATTTATGCAAATATTAAAGCAACACTAGGTAACTTTTCCCGCTTCGGTCCCCCTACAGGTTGGAAGCGGAATTGTCCATTACCTTACATTGTCCAGTTCATTCGAACTACAGATCCGCTACCTGATCTGGCAAACTTGCATAATGTAATGTAATGTAATGGACAATTCCGCTTCCAACCTGTAGGGGGAACCGAAGCAGGAAAAGTTACCTAGTGTTGCTTTAAGCCCCTAAATGTTACTAACATTAAAGCCGGTCTTATTAGAAATTCTTTGCTAACATGTTATATTGCTCTATCAATAAGACTTCAGACAATCCTCTTCAAAAAGAGCTATTACTAGTTTTGCATGCAAGCTTTCCAAGTTAGTTAAAAAGCAAACTAGATGTGAATCATGAATGAAATGCTAACAGTGTCACTCCACACACTAAGCTAAATATGGTACACACAGTGTTTGGATAAGTTAACATATCTACTGACTTTTATGAACAGAACAAAAGTTAATGTTTGTCTCAGATGTATGCCTTATTTCTTTCCAAATCTGACCTGTTGAAGTTTATAGAGCCTGTGTAAAATGCATCCACTATAAGGGAACTGTAACCAGTTAGTAACATAACACTGACAGCTTTTACATTCTTTATTATTAAAAGTTCTACCAACATAGTAAAATAACTTATACATCTGGCCATCAAATTACACATTTGCTTTACAGTCGCCTCTAAAGCAACAGCTTTGGGAAATTATGGTATTCCTGAAATGCTAGAAGCTAAACTCCCTCCTTTTTCAAAATAATTTCCACAGGAAATGACATTTAAAAAATTGCCCCTTAAAAATCATTGCTATGTATATATTTTTTAAAAGAACAAAAATGAAAATCCTCGGCATATAATGAATTATTATTGCACAATAAGCGTTTTAAAATAGTGGCAACCCTCTCAACTCATTGATTTCGGACACAATTATTGATACTTTAATTTAAGGACCATGTTTTTTTTTTAACAAACACCATTGCAGCTTTTATTTTAGAACTGAAAAAATAATCATGACTCATGTTTGGACTGGATCTGGATTGTTAACGTGATGGGTTCTGGGTAAATTCAAGTCCCCTGCCATAGCTGGTGGCGTCTTTAAGGCTTGACCATCGCTGGCCTCGCTGAGTCCTGAGGGGTCTCCTGCTTCACATGCAGGTCCAGTCCGGGGCCGGTGTGAGAGTTCTGGAGAGCATCGGGTGGAGAGTGACCATATGCATCACCATGTGACGGATGGGAAGGGACGCCTTGAGGCAGGTGCATTGGTGGGCTGGTGTGGTCACGCGGTCCTGGGTAACGCATTTCAGGAGGGACGGGGGGACGTGGTCCCATAGGTCCACGGACACCTGGTCAGAATAATTGAAAGGGGAAATATTCCTTTATTTAGCACATCAAAATTATTTGTACACTGTAACCAATCCATTAAATAAAAAATGTGCAAGGAAGACAACCCAAAGGGGCTTATAAAGTGTCTTCCTTTAACATAGAGTATGATTACAGTTTAATATGAAAATAAATGTATATGTACAGTAGACAGGCTCAAAAACATCAGTATGTACGGGGTCTGCAGTGGTACGTACTGTTTTCAGGAAATAGCTATAGCCTTGCACTCGCAACAAAAGCTTCTACGCCAGTAAAATGAACACAGATAGATAGATAGATAGATAGATCTATCATCATCAGTCATAGTCTAAAACTTAATACTTTGGAAGAACAAGGCATTAATCACTTTACTCACACTCAAAACCAGCACATCCTGTTAGTGTGCCCTACACTTTTAGGGGTCCAGGCCCAGTACATACCAACATAACACTCAAACATAACACATCATCGGCACAAACTGATGATGTGTGGAAAATAAAAACAAAGGGCAGAATGTACCATGTGGCGGAGGCATCGGTCCAAAGTGATGAGGTGGAGGGGGACGGAAGTGTGGTGGTGGGGGACCCCGAGGATCAATGACATGTCCAGGGCCTGGCCTGGGGTGAAACGCATGTCCGTTGGCGGGACGAGGTCCAAACTCTCCTCCCATTGGTCCAGGAAGCGGCATACCTGGGTGCCCGTTGGCTGGTAGTGGAGGCCCGTGATGATGAGGATGACCATGAAGACCTGGGGGGAGGTGGTAGAGGCCAGGTCGTGGAGGTCTGTAAGGCCCAGGAGGTGGCAGGCGGCCGTGGGGTCCAGGGGGGAGGAGCTGCTCATGGGGTCCAGGACCGAGGGGAGGTCCTTGGACCATGGAGCCTGGTGAGTCCCTGATTGGAGACGCAAGGAAGGATCCAGGTCCCTGAAAAAGACAGACGAGAGTTGTGTGCTTTTTAAATGCAGTCACGTGAACTTTACTTGGTCCTGTAAGTGAGTACATATGGACTACAATTTTAGTCATGCAGTGAAAACATCCAAAACCCACACAATTTACAAAAAGTGCATTTAGCCAGGGCTCAAATCGCATGACAAGTAACCTCGCACCATGATTATTTGGATGAAAAACCACACCACTTGCACACAAAAACCTCTGACACACTGGATGAAAAGAATCTCTGCTTCTCTCAGTTCTGTGAGAACAGGTGAAACCACACACTCAGTCCCAAAAGTTAGGTCAGCCCCAGTGAAGCAAAATGCCTTCAATCTCTGCCCAAATCCAGCTTTAGGGAAGAGGGTGGCGTGCTTGCATACGCCTTCACACCTGTACTGGCCAGCCTCTATACTCACTGGCTCTGGGCTGTCTGTGGAGGCCTCAGCCTGTGCCTCTGCTTTTATCTGTGGATCTACTGCTTGTGTCTGTTTCAGAGCAAGGACACACACAACGTAACAGACATGTAGGTAGGAGCTCTAGGCCTTCAGATGGAATGAGGGAAGGTAACGTGTACAAATGAGTCTGATCTGATTAGAAAAAGACTTACCGATCCATCCATGTTCGCAGGTGATGAGCTGCGGGGGCCCATCATGTCTGAAAGAGGAGAAACAGCACAGTGTTGGAAGAAAGTTAAAAGCAAAGGGGAAATATTTAAAATGCAGAGACTGCAGACGACATACCCATCCCAGGGATGTGTTTGTTTTCAGGGTAACGGCCATGTGGGTCTGACGGAGGTCGAGGACCTGAGGGGAGAAGACAAGAAGATGCAATGATGAATGAAATCCTTCAAGACTCTGCCTGTGGCACTTTTTCCACACTAAGAAACAGTCAAAGAGGAAACAAATTGTTAAAGGGCAAAGATTGGCCATCTCTACTCCATGAGGACAACAGTCAGAGGAACAAAGCATTCTGGATGACTTTAAAGCCCCTGAAAACTTTCAAATTGGTTGCAAATTAAATTATATGTAATTTGTGACTTAATAAGCCACAATCAAAGATAAAATTTGGAGAAAAAAAAAACATCCTTCTGTATTTTTTATTCAGAGTTTAACAAAAACATTCAGTTAAGCTGCTTCATCAGGACTGTTTGGGTTTACTGATTGAGAAAATGTGTTTTTAGGGACTTCAACAACACAAAAAATACTGCACAAAAGGAAATTACTAAAAGAAATAAAACAAAAGCAGGAAAAAGGGAGTTGAAGACAGATGTACCAGCATGTAACACACACTGGTAAGAAATAAGAGCAAGAACTCAAGAAGGGGAAAGATCTGAAAAGAATAATCAAGTCAGGTGTGTAAGAGGAGAAAGATATAAGGACAAAATGTTGCAGAGGAGGGATGACGTCCGACTGTGGCGAGGAACAAAGAAGGTGAAGTAAACCACTGGGACTCACCATACGGGTCAATTCTTCGCCCCACTGGGGCAGAAGGAGGGCGCCTGGGACCCTCTATCATTATTGGAGGGGATGGTGCACCCCCACTCACAGGAGAGGGCCCATATGAATCACCTGTTATGATCAAACCATCCATTTACCAAAGTAAAGAAACAGCTGACAAGTCACTACAATATATGCAAAGGCCAGGTCCTCGTTCCAGGCTCTCTGAGGGTCAAGTACAGTGAAATGCAGGGTTTCTCCCAGAAAAGTTGTTTAGCCCGGTGGCAAGAGTCTTTTTTTGCGACGAGGGCCCAGTTGGGGCCAGTCACAGACTGATGGCAGCATTAATGTAGGGCCCAATAGTTTCTGTGATAACAGAATCACTGACAGAATCGCAAAGTTTTAAAAAGCTATGAGAGAGATTCCATAGGGCCCTACATTAAGTCAGTGCTAAACTAACTGGAGAATCAAAAATATGACGAAGTTTCCAACCGAGCCGCCCCACTGTAACTGTAGTTTAAAAAAACGTCTTAAAAATACATTACAAAATAATTCCCAGTGGCTTATGCCAGGTGGGGGGCAATTTACAGGGTTTCTGCAGGTTTCGCCAAGTCAAATTTAAGACATTTTAAGATCTTTGAAAGACCATTATGAATGAAATGTAAGACCTATTTAACGACATTAAAGTACAACGAAATGCAGAGTCACAAAAGTACTTGCCAAGTAAATAAACTTATTCAAATTGAATAAAAGCGACACAGAGTAATAATAATCTGTACATATACAGCAAATTATATTTGGACTATCGAAAGAAAGAACTACAACACCACGGAATTAAAAAAAAAGCTTTTCAATGAACATTAGAGATAACGTTACATTGATGTAGGAAAATTAAGACCTGTTTAAAATGATTTAAGACCTAGAACACAATACTTCAGCTAATTTAAGACTTTGTAAGGCCTAAAATATTGATTTTGAAATTTTAGACTTTCTTACACCCCGCAGAAACCCTGACTAATAGGCCTGGTGGGCCACCAGGCTTGCAATACACTGGGGGAAACCCTGAAATGAGACATCCTCCTTCTCATTTACATGCAGGGTTTTATTAGAAAACAGCATCCTCTTCTCAAAGCTCTGAAGGATGAGACCTGACCTAATGGAAATACAACAGCAGGAAAGGTTGTGCGGCCTGTTTACCTTGTCGAGGGCCTGCAGGTTGCCCAGAGTTCGGTCTGAAGAGAGGAGCGCGGCGCTCATTAAGCTGGGAGGTAAGTACAGCCAGCCTGTTCATGGGTAAAAGAACAAACAAAAACCTTTGATTAGATGCAAATAAGCTCCATAGGTAGGCTGACATCATCAAGTTGCTCCTTTTGACCAAACAACAGTCCAGAACGAAACCATACTTCATTTACAATGATGTAGCAAATCCTCACATTTGAGCAGCTGGAGCCAGTGAATGTCATGAAAAATGACTAAAAACAAATTATAAAAATAATTTTCTGTTGATCAATCGAATGGTTTAAAACTATTATTACTTCTAGCCAGGATAGCTCAGTCGGTAGAGCGGGCGCACATATACAGAGGTTTATGCCTCGACGCAGAAGGTCCAGGGTTTGCATGTCTTCCCCCTCTCTCTCCCCCTTTCATTGCTTTCCTATCATTAAAGACGGAAATGCCCAAAAAATAATCTTAAAAAAGAAAAGAAAAACTATTATTACTTTGCCAACACTTACTTTTCACGGAGCTTTGAGGATTCAAGCTTCTCTTGGTTCAGAGCTCGCTCTGCATTACGAGCATTTACCTGGAAACATCATGGAGAATTAGTGTGCAACTGGAATAATAACGCCTCAGCTTATTATCAATCTTAAATGGGCTTAAACATCCATTTATAGCATATTGGCATTTTGTGCAGCGTACCCAGTTTGAGTGAGTTTTGTTTTCCTGTTCTTTAACCTAAAACAGAAAGAAAGAAGGAAAGATATTCGGTCAGGTTTCAGTAAGATTTCTCTCTGTACTTGCCCATTTAAAAATGAATACCTACCTGCTCTTTATAGACTTCCTCGGTCTTCTTCATCTGCTCCTCCATTTCATTAATGCGTCGCCGTAAGACTTTAACCTGCTCCTCGGCCTCCACAGCTTTTCCTCCCACCTCAGACAGCTGACTCTCTTTGCTGCGTCGCTCCAACTCTTCCTTAGTTAATTTCCTGTGAAGCCACAGAAACACCCCTCTTCAAACAACCGCAACACGCGGTTCCTACACATCTTTTTTTTAATTCAAAGACGCCTGCTTTTATTCATGAGATGCTTGACTGGATTATGCTACAACAGCATAGCTTATTCACATTCATCATTATGAAAATCTACAGCGTGTAACAGCAGCTAATAAATAAATAAAAAAAAAAAAATGCTGATTGACTGTCACGGCTTTACTTACTGCTGCAAAGCATTTTCCTTCTGCTGGTACATTTCAACCATGATTTCGTTTTTCTGCTGGAGGATCTTGAGCTGGTTTTCAACATGGCTCTTATCGCTTTTAAGGGTTGCAATTGCATGCTCCAGCTCCTGGTGTTGTTCTGTTGCAATATACAATTGTAGGTTTAGAGAGGCGGGAAGAAAGTCATATACAACAGCGACACATTTATGGATTTTTTTCTTTCCAAAATCACTTGAAAAGAAACATGACCGACATACCTTCCAGTGACTTCCTCGTCTTTTCTTCATTCAGCAGTTTAGTCATGAAGCGATCACGCTCTTCTTCGACCACAGTGAGAGTGGTCTGGACCTGGAAACAAACCAAGTACATTAAAACATTTTAAAGCAGGTTAACAATTAGAAATATTTGCTGTAACATTTTATCTTCCACTCATAACTACGGTGAGCTTTAATAGTTATTTTGACATCTTACCCGTGAAACATCCATCATCTGTTTGATCCTGTTCTTTATAGCTGTCTTCTTGTCTGAAAAAGACACTGAAAGGCCAGTAACCACTTAGTATGAAGCTGAAGACATCATCATTTATATTGTAACAACAAATACACTACCGGTCAAAAGTTTGGGGTCACTTAGAAATTTCCATTCCATTCCATTATAGACAGAATACCAGCTGAGATCAGTTGCATTGTTTTTTTAACCAGGGCAGCAGTTTTCAGATTACATTATGTGTTTACATAATTGCAAAAGGGTTCTCCGATGTTTTCTCAGTTAGCCTTTTAAAATGATATCAGATTAGTAAACAGAATGTGCCTTTGGAACATCGGATGAATGGTTGCTGATAATGGGCAATGTAGATATTGCATTAAAGATCAGCCACTTCTTTCTACAACAGTCGAGAACCCTTTTGCAATTATGTAAGCACATAATGTAATCTGAAAACTGCTGCCCTGGTTAAAAAAAAAAACAATGGAACTGATCTCAGCTGGTATTCTGTCTGTAATGGAGTGGAATGGAAATTTCTAAGTGACCCCAAACTTTTGACCGGTAGTGTATGTGGAGGTTTAAAAACCTCTGAATCTCTTTGCAAGTGCATTATTGTTTTTACTTAAGTAGTAAACAGAGATGGACTAACCAGGTGCTACTTCACCATTGGCTAAAACTTTGGTGTCACCTTTTTGTAAATCACAAGCGTCTAGATCTGCCAGAAGTTCGGACAGCACCTATCAGGAAACATTTGTGCGTGGGGTAAGTTGATGCAAGTTGAGGACCAATATGTACAGCGGATAACCACAAGAAATACAGTAGTCACAGCTGTTTAAAAATAAATAAATCCTGACCTCCACATTGTGATCTTTGAGCACCACAGAGTCCTCCAGCTCTTTCTGGGACTTCTGATAGACTTTAATCTGCTCGTTCAGATCCTTGTGTTTGTCCTCCCAGCTCTTAATGGTTGCCTTAAGCTGTAAAAATAAAAATAACAAGTCAGTAGAGTACCTCAGGAAAACAGTCTTTATCTAAAATGATCCCATTTTAATTAACTCTAACTAAATCTGATTTAAATACCCATCAATTTAGACCTGTCATGTAAGACAACAGTCTTACCGTTTTATTTTCTTCCTTTAGTGCTGAATAATCTTTCTCAAGACATTTGTGCTGAACTTTGCGGGCATCTTCACGAATCTTGGCCTCGTCCAGGAGAACAGTAGTCTATGGCAAACACACGCAGTTGATTAGAGAAGCTGAAACCACAAGCTTCATATGATTTTGCAATGTGCAGAAGATTACGTGTACCTTAGCGAGGGCGTCCTGAATACTTTTCCTGCTGAGCTGTAGCTTCTGGTTTGACTTCTCCAATTTCTCAATCTGTTAAAGGGAACCGTTAAGCATCATGAATCTGAGACGACAGCTTAAAAAAAAAAAAATAAGAGGAAGGAAAAAATAAACAATTACCCTGGTGCCATTTTGAAGAGAGTTTGCCTTCTCGTCTTCAAGTAGTTTTGCATATTTGTTCTTTTCCTCAGCCATGTGTTCATTCCGTGTTTCTGCCTCCAAAACTTTACTCTGCAAAAAGGTTAATGAGAAATGTCACTGATAGTCCTTACTTGCTGTCTAAATGATACACAACACCCATAAGCCATAGAGCAGGTACACTCTCCCCCCACCCCCCAACACTCGACACAGTACAACAAGTACACAGTACGTTATACACAAAGACAGAAGTATCCATGGTTCCTTAGTGCTTACCTCCAGGTTTTGCATCCTTTTCATTGTAGAACTAACTGTTTCTTTTGACTGTTTTTCATTTTCTTTTAGGTGTTCAGTCTTCAAAACAGAAGAAAAAAGTTCCAGAAATAAAATAACTTATTTTTGTAATTTTATTTTTTTAAAGTAGCTCATAGATGTGAGATCACATTTTATTTGTTGCTCACCTGTTTCTGGAGTTCCGACATTTTGGTGAGAGCATCGTTCTTTTCTTTTTTGAGCACCAGAATTTGCTCTGTCAGCTTTTTTTCATCCACTGTAATCACAAACGTGAAACAAAAAGTAGAAAATCAGTTAGATGTTACACCTCTGCATTTTGTAATGTAAAAAAAAAAAAAAAAAGTACAAACTTACCGAGGTATTCTCTTTTCTTTACCTAAAATTTTTCAGAAAAGCAATAAGTAAAGATCAGTTTGATATCTGAACAACACAGTTTGGAATAATTGTCAAAGCAGATTCATCATGTGCATGTAGTAATGTAGCTCTATCAAAGCGTGTGTAAATGACCAGCAGTGATCCAGAAAAAAAAAAAAGTAAATTTCAGGACATTTCAAGATATTTCGATGCAGTGTGGATCTTCGGAGACAAAACCTAATTTATTCTCATCTTTTTTGATGTTGGTAAAACTCAACACATAACTGGAGCAAATATGAGAGCAGCAATATCACAAAACATACCGCCAACACAGTCCTCCAGAAGAAGAGGGTGAAGGTGACTACTCCAACCAAAGCAGTGATGACAACAGCTTGCCAAGGACAACCAAACAAAGTTTCTCCTGGCTTCCACTCTTCTGGCAGTAATGAAATCACCTGATGGCACACAAACACAACCACAATATGGAGGAATGATCAGGGGCACGATCAGGCATAATAATAATAAAAAAAAGCTGGTTAAACATAAATCTTGAGGATAAGAGGTCTATGTCTCAATAAATGAGAGGGGAAATACCCTTGTTACATTTCTTACTGTCTTTCAAATGTGAATAATATTATGACAAGACTAAAAATAGAGACAGAAGGCAAGTCAATATTTGTCAAAGCACAGCGAGACCCTCAGCAAGCCTACAGTAGGTTGAGCCTTAAAGTAACTTCCAATATTTACATATTAGACTGAGACACTGTATTCATTAACCAAAATGTTGAAAGGATCTGAAGAAAATTAGTGATCTGTTACTCTATTCACACCACTGAGAAGAAAGCTTATCAAGATATCAGGGCATTACCATACAATAATAATAAAACCAAGCAGTGTCCTAATGCAACAACCAAATATTATTGGACCAATAAGGAATTTGTACTATTTATTATTGAGAGCAATATAAAGGGTTGCTCTTACAGTGCTTCATTCACCTGCTACTTCCAAATCCAGACACATACAATTTACAACTAAAAGCCAAGTGTGGTTCATTTTACAGTTAAATCAATCACTAGCCAACGTATTTATGAACAGTGTTAGTAGTCAAAACGGAGCATAATTTTACCCCTTTATTAACGTCTAGTTATACAAAGAAGAACTCTGCATATTGCTCCAACCACAAAGAGACCTTTGAACTGAGCATTTGACAGAAATTTTGTTTGTTGCAGCAGAACAACAGGAACACCATACATAAATGCAGATAAGTAAAGAAAGTAACAGAAATAAATAACAAGAGGTAACGTTACATAAATTGAAAGAAGAACCTATAAACTATGCAGAGCATTTGGAGACAGATGACGTGATTAAATGAGTGATGGGATTAATAGCAGCAGCATAGACATAATAGGGAAAAGTAGAATACAATATACCAAAAGTATGACGAGGTAGAGCAATATATGAAAGACCCATATCTAAGTTAAAGATAAACTGCATCAGTTTTGGTAAGTAAATTCAGGAGTCAATGTGCATTAGCCATAGGCTCATTAACACGTCAGCAGGCCATGGTAGCATAATCAATACTTGACACAGGAGACAAACTAAACCCATATGTTCACTTACATGTTGCAGCTCCTTTAGAAAAAGCATGTAAACCTGATCCGGCTCCATTACAGGTCTAGGTTTCGTTAAAGTATCACTCTCCATGCTAGTCTTTGAAACAATAACGGAACTAGCACAAGAAATGGTATGCTATGCTAGTTTGACAGATATTAGCTTGCCAGCACGTCAACGTTATCTATCTTCAAAGCTGGGCTAGATGTGCAAATATGGATTAAAATTAAAGTACAAAAAGCGATTAGGAACCTAAATTAATTTGACAGCATAGAGTCCATCTTAGTGCTGTCTTCTATGATAATTATCTGGCCATTTATGTCAAAATAAGGCCCGCCGGTTGTGCTAGTAGCCAGCTCAGCACCGGCTGTGTTGAACTTCAGCCTACACCGCAACAGTCAACAAGACAGGGGGGAGGGCCATGGGACGTTCAGGAAAAATAGGACATTTGATGTTTCCCCCTGACATTTTCGACCGCACATGAAAGAAGCTTCATTCAGGGAAAAGACAAGAGACGGCAGGGACAGTGCTTTGTGCTGGATCTTGTGCAGGAAACAGTCAGCTGTTGTAGAAACTCCTGGTCAGATATTGTAAGTGCTTGTGTTTCGTTTTTTACCTTCGTATTGTTTTTTGTTTTTTTTGTGATCAACTTTTTTTATTGGCACCTTCAGACATACAAAACAAATCTTGTGACAGCGACAGAGGCAGTGAGGTTTAACGGACTAATTACTGCACAAATACCAGACCACAACGTCATTATTTAGCTTTTTTTTCTTTTTCTTTTCTTTTTTTTAATCAAATCATATTGTTTCCTCGTTGCTCGGTAGCAACGGTGGATGGGAACAACTGGTTTAGGTGATGGTTGAAGGTGCAGACTCAGAGTAAAGAGACAATGTATTAAAAAATGAAAAATACTGTGTATACAGTAGGTTACAATTCTTAGACTCACCTCAATAGTCCACTCTGCAATTTTACTCTTCATCATCGAAAGGATGCAGCCCATGTAAACAATCCCAGTTGAAAATAATCCCACTTCTTCTTTTTCTTCTTCGTCGTCCTGAATTTCAGACACTAGTTCCATGGGGTCCAAAGATCCTAGTAACAAAATGTACCTGTTAGTCAGTTTATGTGTTACGGACAGACAAAGTGAAAAATCTTCCATTACAGCTTGTCATCACATGCATTCAAAATAGGTAAAGTATCTTGTGATTACCAAACAATTCTCCCCAAACCAGGTGAATCAAAGACAGAACCAAACAAGACTCATCTATGAACATAATACAATTCCAGTTCAGTGGACTGATTTGCTGACCCCAAGAATTAACCTTCAAACCTAATTGTGCTATATTTTATTGTAACCCAAGTCCAAAGTGCTAAAAACAGGTTTACATGTTCTGATTATGACACAAATAGTGAATGAATGGGAATAGGAATCTCAAATCTAAGGCGAGGGCCTGGATAAAGCGTAAAAAGTACTCTTAAATTCTAAAGAAACACCTCCACAATGGAAGCCAAGTAAGCAACTATTGTTTCTAGGTTTGAGCAACTTGCATGCTAGGGAAAACATTTTTTTTTATAGACACAAAACTGATCAATTAACTTAAAAAAATGAAGGATTAATTCATTATGTCTTAAAGATGACCAACCTGAGGGTGGGTGCTCAACCTCGACACCAAGGCCCACATCTAAGGGATTTTCCAGGGTGGCTTGAGGGACCTTCTGCATCTCGTCTGATGCACTGAAGCTCAGCTGATTGTCTTTGTTTTTATTTTTATTAAAGTGTCCGCCATCCTCGTCCTCACTGACGTGCGGTCCACTGTGCACCTCATCCAAAACTATCTGCTCTTCTTTAGTCTCTGCTGGCCTTTCCTCATGATCGGTTACTGTTAGGTTGTCATCACTCTCGGTCTCAGGAATGCTGTCAACCTTGTCTTCTTCAACAATGTGGGGCGTGTCATCTTTTACATTTAATTTGTGTTCATCTACAACAAAAATATTGAAAAAAAAACAATGAGAGATTAGTCAAGGAGGTTTCACAGGTTTGTCCAAACAGTTCTGGATAGAAAGAAATTGTAGTCCTGGTAGGAGATTTTAGTTTTTTCTGTAAGGTGTGGACTTGTGTGCTAAAAACTCGGGTTTCCACCAAACATATTTGACAACAGGTGTGGTCTATGGCTTTGTTAAGAGTGTGATATTTGCTTAGTAGGATGTCAGTGGCCCAATCCCAAAGTGAGCCCTGAGGACTAAGGACTAAAGACTCACAGACTTAATTGATCTCAAGTGCTAAGTGAGTGAGTGTGTGAGGCCACATCAGGCTCAGATAGGTATAAATGGGATTGGGACAGCACTTCACGAGATCACGTTACCTTGGTGATGTTTAATAACAAAGATGTTGCTGACACTTGCCGGTTTGGGAATTTTCATTTTAAGTTTGTTGCTTTCCACACGGCCAAGGCACTGGAGACAGCTGCCTGATTCCAAATTTTTTCAAACTCGTTTTACAAGCTGGACAACAGGCTGGTCTGTTCCGTGGTCATGTGTCGTGCTGTTGTTTACCTTTGTAATTTCCGGATTTCCCTATGGTCTCCGCGGTAAACGTCATAACGCTTTGAACTGTGGGTAATTCCCTTTGGTGAAGTCTGCATCAATGCAGACTCACGGAAAGGGCTTGTTAAGTGTGTACTCAAACCCTCACGCCCTTTGAAATTCGACATTGGGACAACCCTAAGCCCTTACGAATTTCGCGAGGACGCGCACCAAAGTCCGTGAGTCTGTGAGTCCAGACTTTGGGATTGGGCCAGTGTGACTCTCTTTAATGGAAGAGAAAACATTGAAATGTAAGGTGAACAGAGTTAGGGCGGATACCATCATCCACTGTAGCGAAACTATTTTAAATCTGTATATGAGCTCTACACTATGATATCTTGGCAATTACAGAAAAAAGGACAAATGTGGTTGTTCAATGTTGAAATGGGGCCCTGTTCACACTTTGTACTAAAATGCATCTTTGGTGATGCAGGTGAGAAGTCAGCAAAAGCACACTGAGGATACAGCTGGATCAAATAGCTCATACTAGCTACCAAACTGAGAGTCCAGTTATTCGACTTTGCAGAGTCCACACAGGGCATGAAAAATCCTGCAAGCTCAGTACAGTTGGTTGGATTATGAAAAACAACCAGGACAAGAGTTCCAAAGTTAAAAAGGGTGAGGTAGCAATCATCTTCTCTAGCTGTATGGCAAAGCATGAATATGTTTTTGTTCTTTTTCAGCAGTAGCTGCAATTCTCTGTCAATTCTCAGGGAAGTGAAATTCTATCGCAAATGGTCACTTGAGACAAATTCTAGCGATAGGTGTTAACTGCAATCGCCTTGTAACTGGATGAAGACACAATCTGGATATACATGTGGAAACAAGATACTTGTATGAACGGTGCCTGAAAGGATAATTCCGAGCTGCATATCTGCTGTGCCACAGTATCAAACTCTGCGTTCACTTTATCTGTGGATCATAAGATGATGCAGTTTACCGTACTTGTGTGTGAAAGGCCTAAATCAGAGATTAAAACAGAATATGCAATGGTAAAACCTGACTAATAAATCCTACAACCCTACACCAGATACTCAAATTAAAATAATAAAAAACAAACCTACCTTGGTCAATATCTGATGCTTTTTCTACTGCCAAAGGCGTGCTGTCACTGGCTGTTGAATACTTCTGCCGTAGGCTGAATGCGAGCTCCTGGAAGTCATCCAGTATTTCAGCCTCCTCATCCAAACTACTCGTGTCCATATGTTGGTCATAACTGTGCTTTGTGTCTCGGCTATCCAGCATCTTCTCAATCTGATCCAGGATGGTGTTCTCAGAGGCTTCCAGGATGCCCTCCAGTGCACTTTCCACATCTTGCGTGGTACCTGTGCTTGAGAGACGGGTAGCCTGCAATTCTGTGTCCAAGTCAGAGAACATGGCCTCCACTTTGAAGAGATTCCTGAGCCCCAGAAGCTTTTGGATCCGCTCCATGTTCTCCTCTGTGAAGTGGTCTCTTAGCAGAGTCAGTCTCATCACGCTGTCACTGTATTCTGGCTCTGGAGTTGACACAGTGGGCAGAGCTGTTTCAGGTGAGGGTTCGTCAGAGTCTGTTTTGTCCGATTGTGAGAAAGAAAGTGCATTTTCATCTTCAAGTGCATTTTCATCTTCAAGTAATTCTTCTTTCTCGTCCTCTATCTCTTTCTCTTCTTCATCTTTCCAATCTTCTGTAAGCTGTTCCTCAATAATCTCCCGTTCCTCCACAGATAATTCTGGTTGACTGTTATTACTCTCTAAATCATTCTTTAAATGGTCATTTATATGATTAGGTAGGCTGTCATCTACCATCTTTTCATGATCTTTCACATCTAAATTATTTGATTGCATCTCTTCAGTGAATGAGTCCGGATGCGTTTCAGTTTCGGTATCAGCTAATTCTTGATCCGTCCCTGTTTCAGTTTCGGTATCGGCTAATTCTTGATCCGTCCCTGTTATGTTTTCTTTCAATTCATTATCTAAATCCTCACTGTGCTCCATTGCATCACTACTGTTATTATCATTAATGACCTCTAAATCTTTGGACCCTTCCTCCTCTTCCTCTTCCTGCTCAAATTGTTCATCTGTTGTTTTAATAACAGAGTTTTGAGCCTCCGGAAAGGCAGAAGTTTCATCTTGTGATACCGGATCCACTGATATTGCACTTGCTTCGGTTTGATGGTGTATCGGCTCATCCGTTGGTTTTAAAGTTTCCTCCCAAGCGGTCTCAGGTCCGATCACTTCTCCCTCACTCTCATCATCATCATCATCATCATCATCATCATCATTATCATCATCATCATCATCATCATCATCATCATCATCATCATACAAGGCAGGCTCTATGTTCTCCGGCTCTTTTGGTAATTCTACGGATAGTGGTTCTTCTTCTACGGCTTTCTTTCCTTCCTCAAAACTCGGAGGGTTTTTTGAAGCAGCTTCTTCTTCTACCTCATCCTCGTCATCCTCGTCTTCCTCTGAACTCAAATCTTGTGCTGTCCTCTCTCCCCCGGAGACAACTGAAAAGACAGCATCTCCAAATGATGTCAACATGTTCTTCTCCTCTGCAGCCTTATCATCGTGTGTTGATGGAGGACTTTCTTGCTTTTTGAGGGAATCAGAGAAAGACAGCAATGGAGTTTCTGCTGCTTTAACATTAATGTCTTCTGCCGGATGATTCTCCACATATTCGCTTTCCTCCTCTTCATATGGGGTAACGTTCTTTGTGAATTCGTCATCGCTGGTGACCGCATCAAAAGTTGTTCCAAGGGTAGTTTTTAACACAGGGATTTGCACTCCTTCAGAAATCGAGACCGGTTCGTTTTCTGGAACAACATCATTGTTGCCCTCCACTGCGTTTTTCTCAACTTCAGCGTCCTCTGCAGCTCTTTCAGTAGCATCAGGTGTAGCTGCTGTATCGGTCTCTACTTCTTTTGTAGAAGGTGATTCAGTTGCCACGTCAAGTTCTTTACCTGAACTTGACGCACTTTCATCATCTGGGACTTTATCAAGCTCCTCAGAGGTATAATGATGCTCAGTTTGTTTTTCACTGTCCGTTGCCTCGTCTGCTGATGGCTGCGTTTCTTTCTGCATGCCCTCTGCCACTTGGATTTGGTCAGATGTTCCCTTATTTTCACCATCATTCTTCTCCAGTGAAGAGTCTAACAGTAAATCTACGTCATAATTGTCAAACTTATCAAATCCAGTGTCGAAACAGACAAAATCTGTTTCCTGAAAAGAAGTCAATAAATGAATATTAAATACAATTATGCATAATGTTATGTTGATAGTTCCAAAGTTCCATTGTATTTTTAATTGAATTTGGACGTGTCTAATTAATTTAGTAAGTCAGCAACATATTTTCATACCTCTGCTGGAACTTCAATTTCTTTGTCCGTATAAAGGTGGTTAACTGCAAGAATGTCATTTGGGAAATAGCCAAAGTGACTTCCAACCTATTGAAAAATACAAAAAGAGAACATGTTGAGGAGTATAACTAGATAGTAAAACCTAGATGTTCTCCACTTCTGATTAAATATTAACCAGAGTATACGTACACTTCCGGCCCACATGTCAGTCCTTCTGCCTGACAGTTTGTAGTATACATAGATAGTTTCAGATTTTTTGACCGACAGGAACCGACAGTCTGGTCCAGAGAAATCTTTTATAGCTTTTCCCCGACACAGAAGCACTGTGAAAGAAATACATAAATAATTAGAATTGTTTTAAAAAGGTAAGCGGCGTTATCAATGTTATTTTTCACGTAGCGCTCTTGCAAAGAATGCAAAATGTTGGCATACTCTTTTCCAAGAGGCATACAGACAAAAAGCAATTATACATTCTTTTTTTTAATCCACTCATAATACCAAATGTCTATAACTAATGATTATTTTTTATTATCAATTACTCTGTCTGTTATTTTCTCGCCTTTGGTTAATGGAGAAAAAAATGCTTATTACAAAGTACAAGTTAACAAATTAAAATGTCTTTGAATTGTTTTGTTCATCCAACAGTCCCAAAACCCAAAGATACATGGTTTATTGATAGAAGAAAAACACAATCAGCCACATAACCACATTTTGAAAGCTGGAACCAATTAATTTGGGGCATTGTTCTGGCTTAAAAAATATTTACAACTGATTTATTGTTTATCAAAATGAATGCCAAGTTCTTTTCTGTCACTCTATTTCTTGTTTTGGCTCTACAATGTTGTATTTTCACAAAACATGCAACACAAAATTAGACAAAAACTGACTGAACTGAAAGGTATGGCAAATAAGCAAAGAGTTTAGATCTGCATTGTCTGTATGACATGCCACTGTCATGGTTATAGTCGACTTTAGCCTCAGACGTTGGTTTAAAACATTCAAGCAGAGTACCTGATCATATTATGCCTTTCTTTGTTTTATGTTAATGTGTCTAATCTTTACTGTTTTATTACTCAAAACTAGCTTCTCCTTTTGATAAGTCGCCAATAAAACAAGGTCTTATTACCTACACCAGCCTTTTTGTTGTTGTTGTTGTTGTTGTTGTGGTATTTTCAGGTTAACATTTTCTATAACAGCAACAACAACAACAGCTGCTATAACGGTCCCTGAGGCTTGTATATGATGGCGTACATCTAGTTAGCAATGCAAACTGGGATATAAAGACAACCTGGGTTAACATAACGTTAATTTAAATTCTTATTTCACCTAAAGCTAACGCTAAATTTAAATAGTTTGCTGGTTAAACTACACAATCTAGAGTAACGTTAGTCTGTGTTTATAACATTAGCTAAGGAGAGAAGTACGACCAATGCCTATGTGACTTAACAATAGAGTTAGCCAACATTAGCAGAGATTTTGCCCAAAGCCGGCCGGTGGCTAATTAGCTAGCTGCTAACATTAGCCACCACTAACCACCAAGCTGGGCAGGCCGGAGCTGCCAGGCAACCGGCCAACACTACGGGCTACGTCTGAACAAAACACCCCCCCGCGATAATACCAACAGTTAAGATTAGCATGCGCTGATTTCAACAAGCAGCAGACGTCTGCACAGCATCGGAACTACTACAGGTGGTTATCCAGGTCACAAATATCGACTGGCAACAGGTCTGGAGATAAGGCGTAGTTTATGGCTAGCTGTAACGTTAGTATCGGGATGTGGGAAGATGCATCCCTGAAGTCCTGATGAGCTAGTAGTTACAACAATCAAACTTACTGCTGCACTCCTCATCTGCGCATCTCTTAAAGTCGGAGAACCTTTTTTCCAAGGCTGCAGTTGAAATAAAATTAAATAAAAGTAATAAAAGGCCCTGTCGGTAGAAGTGTTTTGCTGCCATGCTGGCACTTTCTGTGGACTGGCTTAACTCTGCTGCTGGAGCATGAAGCACTGCGAGCTGAAGGAGCCGACACGTCAGCAGATCAGATCCGGCTGGGTGTAGGCACGGATAGGTTTACAGGATATAAGGTTTGGATTTGGCTGCTTCATGTGACTGTGGGAAACAACCTCAAACAGATGCAGTGGAAGTAGAGAAATCAGCCTCATCATTGTGCAGTTGCTTCTGGAATCATCCAATAGGCCTAGCTAAATCAGCAAAGACATCTACAATATGCACAAAAAGATTCAAGAGATTGAAAGTACTCAGAGGATTATGACCGGTGTATTTTAATTTCACATAATCTTCCCCAGAGGCCTCTTTAATCAAATATAGTGTAGACCTATAACCAGCAAAATACAATAAAGAGAAAAAAGGCAGTTACCTTCCAAGTTTGTTAATAGTGATAAATGGGCGTAGTGCAAACAGAAAAACATAACAAACCTGTAATCAATATGGATAAGAAAAATCTTTAAAAAATATCTTATTGCCAACTATTCTGTTTCAACACAAATTACCTTTTTTTATTTTGTATTATCATGTCATTAACAGCCATCGATAACAAAACATCTGATCCATTCAATTTGTGATGATCCATTTATTGTTGGCTCACAGCATTTCTATAGATAGATAGATAGATAAAGTATTCTGTAATGCCAATGGGAAATTGCTGCGTTAGCCAGTTTACACATAAAACCAAAAACAAACAGCATGACACTCAGAGAGGTAAATAAGAAATAACATTATGAAACATAAATAACTAAATTTTGGCAATTGCAAATACCGATGTGGAAAGCAGAAATTACGGCCTTTGCTTAAACATCCCTTCAGCTCATGTTAGGCATGGATGTATTAAGGGAATTTTTTTTTTTTTTACTTTATTATACAATAGTATACAAACAATTAAGGCACAATGTGTGTTTGTACATTTGTCAAAAACACGTTTACAGCTTTGAGGTAATATATACAAAAAAACATAAATAAAGAAAATAAGATACTAGGGGTCTTTTTAGTCCAGTAGGGAATGTAAGTCCAACAAATAAGAGTCTCTTGGCGTTTTCCTTCGTCATGTATTGTAGAGATGTAGCAAAAAGCTTAAGCTTGTTCTTCCAACCGTTGATGTGGGTTTTGACCTTTAAATACTTGCACCTATGAATAAAATGTTTACAATGCTCAATCAAGTTATTTATCAAAAATTCTAGATTCTTATCCTTTAAAAATATTCCAGCTTTAATTGACATTTCGTTTAATGGGTGTAGCAGTATATCTTTAGATTGAAGCCAGCATTGAAAAGACAGCCACAAGTCATTAATCGGTTCACACTGAAAGAAAATATGTTCAACCGTCTCAATATCGCTCTCACAGGAGTTACTTTCCCAATTCAATTTTATATATAGGAAGTGATTCGATGGATACATATCATTTTATATTTTAAATGTCACTTCTTTGGCTTTTGGTGAGAGAGGATAGGATAAGGATTGTTTCCTAATCTTTCGTGCCTCTTCACCACTATAGTCTCGGAGAATATATTTTCTTTTTAGTTGAAAGGGATAATATTTTCTACATAGTACATTCCTAACAAACTTGTTAGTGTACTGTTTGCTGTTCAAACTGACACCATCAACACAAAGAGGCATCATCTTTGACATAACATTTGCATGAACCAAAAGTTGTTGAGTCATTGATTTAAAGGGAATTGGAATGGCTTTTATCACTTTAGTGTATTCTCTAAACGAACAATGAAGACTACATTTGTCACAGAATTCTGTATGGTTTAAAAATTCACCAGATCCATCCATTAATTGAGACACAGTCCAAATTCCTTTTTCATTAAGGGAATGTTAGGTTGGTAGAAGAAAGAAAAAAACAGAAGAAAAAAGCAAGCGAAGAAGAAGCTCTTTGCTCCGCCTTTTCCGGCCACAGTAGCCAATAAGCGTGTAGCTTTTCTCTCTACTTCCTCAGCTACTTGTACTGGTGGGTGGATAGTTACAACATGTGGAAGTCATATTAATCGACAATACAAGACACCGCATCATATTAATTTATCAAAAATAACAGCAGAGATTCAAACAATGAATAAGTAACGTTACTGTACTTTGGATTTGAATGCACCGATGCAGGTTAGCTTAGTTGTTAATTTAGCATTGGCACGTTGTTTACCTTCAGAAACATGGGAACAGAATGGTAACGGTACTGCTCAGCAGGTAGGGACTGAGCCAGCTTTGTTTTACAAGAGAATAAGCTTGCCTCTTCTGACTAAAGAGATCTCACCTTTATATACTTATTTACGTTGTTGGTGGTGATGTTTATTAAAACCTATGCTGACGAGAAAGCTAAACAGCTAGGTGATTTAACCTCAAATTACATAACATATATTCTCATACAACTGTAGAATAAAGTTAAGTGAAGTCTAAAAGATCAAATAACAAAACTAGCACTGGTGTATATGTTCATCTGTAATGACTAACGTTACCTGTCTACTATCACACCTTAATTACATAGCAGTTAGCGCCAGAGCTGAAACGATTAGTTGATAGACTGGAAATTAATCAACAGTAATTTTATAATCCTATAATTGTTTAAATCATCAAGCAAAAATGCCAATGCATGTTCCCGCTTTTTGCATGTGAGACATTGCTGCTTTTACATGTCTTACATTATAATAAAAATGAATACATTTGGGATTTAGATTGTTGGTCAGACCAAAAAAAAGCAATTTGATATTGTGATAGCCATTTTTCAGTTTTCTGATGTTTTGTAGGACAAACAGTTCATTGGGGAATCCAGAAAATAATCAGAAGATTAATCAATAGTTACAATAATCATTTAGACATGACTTATGACACTAAGCAATCTTTATGTCTTGTAAGGAAGTTGCTTGCTGACACAATTTTTTGTCTCCCTCCAGGTGGACGTCATACACTGAGCGTCAGCGCAAGAGATAAAAGGCAGCTGCCATATTTGAGTTTAACTGCTGTGCTGATTATGGATGATTTGCAAAGAGAGCTTCTTGAAGACTTGGATGATGACAGTGATTCCTCGGACGGCAACTCTTCAAAAGGATCGAAAAAATCAAAGCTCCCTCTGGTTAATCCCATGTGTGCAGGTAAGTTGTTGTGTTTCCAATATAGACTCCAATAGACCTACACTAATACATCTTCCGGGTTGATATATCGGCCAATATTAACTTTTTGTATATGTATCGGGGTATATGCTGACTTGATAAATAACAGAACGTTAAAGATAAGTTAGAGGTAATTCAGAAACAATGTCTCATTACATAAATTGTTACCAGAAACTGAAAAATCTTCCACAATGTAGTGCAATTAAGTTACAATTTATAGAATCTTTATGGAAAATGTTTCTGTTATGTGTTGATGTAAAACAATTACAATTGGTTAATGTGTCATTATGTCATATTTTTTACACTCTCGAATATAAATATTGGTATAAACCTCTAAAATCCAGTATCTGACTGTCGAGCTGTAGAACCTTATAATTGTTTATGACACATACATGCATGTCATCAAATAATAATAAATAATAATAATTAATCTTAAGAGACTCCAAAGGAAACTGGGTTTCACCAGAGTACCAGAGTCTGTCTGGAGCAGATCAGAGAAGCCCTGCTGCATCACAGATGGCAAGAGGCAGCAGAATATATGGCATGTTACCCACAAATGTTAGAAGACCCAACCAATGGCACAGGTCAGCCATATAAGGAGGTAGGTTTGGTTTTGTCCGCATTAGTATGTTTTTGTGTCATGCAGACAGTGCCCAGCCAAGGACATAAATTACAACACATAATTCTAAAGTACAGCATGAACAGACAACAGTTTGACTCCTCTCCCTAGTTTCCACAACAGCCCAGTTTCTAAAAACACAACTTTCAACATTCTTTTACAGTCATCCAAACAAAATTGGCAAATAGTGCAAACATTTAAACAGTGTATTCATAAATAAAGTATCAGTTATCGTTCTTGATATTGACATTTTCTTTGCAATTTCCACCCCAGCTTATTTGGAGAATCAGCACCGAGATCCTTCACCATCACCCCAACTCAAAGATGGAGGACTACAACAACATCTATGAACGAATGAAACACTCAGGAGTTAGACATTACCTGATGGTATGTTAGCTGGTTGACCTGACTACACAGTGCACAGTGGTTTTGTTTTTTTACATTACTGAAAGACATTTGAGACTTGTTCCTCTGCGTGTATAGATCTGTCTGGAACATTCATTCCACCTGCTGCTTATTGGTCACATCGAGGATGCAAAGCATCAGCTGTCTGTTGCTGAAAGTTGGAGGCATGGGAAGGAGTCAGCAGCTCAGTACCAGAGGATTAAACTGATCCACGCCTACAGGAGTTTACTGGATTATATCATCTGGTGTGACAAAAAGTTCACACGCTCCAATACTGGTAAGGTGATAAGTTTAACACCCAAAGCATCTATTATTTACTGGTCTCAGTTACACAGACATGCTGCAAGCTCTTGTGTGATGTCACACTGCCACCTACAGGTCAGAGCCAGTAACTACTCAGGTAGAAAAAGGAGATAAAGAGGTGATTACGTTGTAGGAGGGAAACATATTTGTGTGTACAATCTTTCCAACGAATGCCATCTGGTGCAATTTTCATGTTTTAAAAATGTCTTTATTGTTTGCGTAAACTGTTCCTACTGTTTCAGAGTATCCCGACTCTGGTGACAACCAAGACATGCACAACTATTTCAGACAGGCCTCTGTGAATCTGAAGGAGATTTTGAAAAATCCTGGCGTCTGGGATCCCTTCATACTGAGTTACGTTGAGGTAAGAACTTATTCCCAACATCCCGATGTAACTTCAGAAATATATATTTTAATATTACAGGATGAGACAGAATTAATCGGCAACAATCTTAATAATCGATTAATAGCTTGTCATTTTATTAAGAAAAAATGTCAAAACTTCACAGCCCTTGAATAGCCCTACTATGCATTTTTGATACCATCAGTCTGCTTCATGCTCTTGATTTAAGAAATAAACTTTTGTCTTGTTCTTGTCAGGTTTACTATCCTTCAATTTCAGGCCCAGTTCAAGTGAAATGTCCCTACTTCTTGTGTAACTGTTTTATTTTGGCAGATGCTGGAGTTCTATGAGGATCACGAGGAGGCTTTGAAAGTCCTTAATGATTACGCATATGACAGCACTTTTCCACCCAATCCCAACGCGCATGTGTACCTGTACCAGTACTTAAAGAGGCACGATACTTCAGAGAGGAAACTGATGAAAGTATTGAAGGTATAACTGTACATTTAAAGCACTGTATTTATACTGATTTATACTGATATTATAAAGAGATATATGAAACTGTAATGATCCCTGTGAAACAGTGTACAAGTTACGATATTAACTTAGTTAAACTAGAACTTGTTAGATTTACAGTTCAGCACACAGAAATACACCATGTCTAATGCATCCTCATAACTTTACTTCCCTATACTGTAGATCCTCCATGTACTAGTCCCAAGCCATGAGTTGATGTTGGAGTACAGCTCCCTCCTGCTTCAGTCAGGTAAAAGCAGATTTGATCTTAAATTAAATGTCTGACCACATAATTATACACAGAATTAAAATGGAATCAAATTCATGAGAAGAAAAGTTGAATTTAAGTTATTTTTTTACCAAAGTGATGCCTAACTGGAAACATTATGAAGCTTATTGTTTTGATATAAGACTATTTTTTATAGGGTTTTGGAAAAGATGTCTTAATTTGACTAGTTTTTAATTAAAACATGTTCCCCTTTGTTATAGCCATGTCTCCGAATGATGATTTATCTGTTTTCCGTAATATCCATTATTGATTTGTTTTCTAGAGAAAAGAAGTGACATCCAGAAAGCTTTAGGAGTCGTTATGGAAATGTTGGACTTCGCCTGCTGGAGGAGCAACCTGGATGTATGGGAGCGTTTGAAGTCCATTATTCAAAAACTACAGTTACAGTATGTATCAAAGTGTTCAGAAAACTGGAAGCTCTATTTTTGATTGAACTTTACAGAGAGTGCAGGTTACCTTCTATACGATACTTATTGTTGCTGAAGCCAGCGGTTCTGTATATTTCTGTCTCAAAACAGAGAAGACTGGAAGGATGTTGTCTCTGGACAAATGGCTGCAAGAAAAGACTGGTGGCCTGCGCTGCACTTCACAAGCTTCCACGCCAGTAAAGACTCTGAGGAGAACCCAGAGCTCATGAAAGTGAAGGCACCACTGACAAAAATCCTTTGCCCGGGTAAGTAGGCGTACATGTGCATAAGCTGACTTCTGGAAGTATTGTTAACTGTTAACTTGTTAACTTTAACTTGTTGTTAGTGTTAACATTACTGTAGACGTTATGTCTATCCTGAATGTTACCTGTAATTATAGAGGCAAAGACTTTCAGACACAATGTTGGAGTTTGTGCTAACAGTATTTATTTTCAGTGTTTGATTCTGAGATCTGACCACAGTTATAGACTGAGACACGTGTTAATGAAGCACATGGACATCAATATCCTGTTAAAGCCTCAATTTATAGTATAGGACTTATGATTTTAGTGCAAGTGGTGACTGCTAGTGGTAAAATCAAAAAAGGCCCTGTAGCAGTGCATCTGAATAATTTGAAAGCCCTATAAATCACTTACATATTCCACACATAGAGAGAAAAAAGATGTAAAATTAGCAAGCCCTAACTTTTTGCAGGAAACTTGACTTTGCATTTTGAGATAGAAGTTGGCATTTAATGTTTTAAGGAAACCCTGAAGTTATGTGTAAAAAGAACACTCCATGTTTCTCATGTGCACTGGGAACTATTTTAAATGACAAGATGTTCTTAGCAAATACTTTACCAATGACATGTGGTTCATTATCTATCTATAAGTTGGTGATTTAATCAGCTTTTCCTTAAGAGAAAACAGGAATGCCTTGGTTTGGGAAAATATGGATTTGTTAATGATGTAGTGAGTAGTAACCGGGGCTAATAGCAGCATCCGTTCTCTGTAGCACCACTGTGGGCACTCAGTTAGTCTAAAAACGGTTGCATTCAAAATAAAAATGACTGCAGATCTTTATGTATCAATGTCTTTCTTCTTACAGACCTAATGCTCAAGTACACAGCCTCACAGGTAACCAGCGGAGAGTGAAGTTGAGAGAAGAACTCAAAGAGAAAATCAAATTGTGTCTTCGCAATTCACAATCAAGAACAGAGCTGAGATGCTGTCAGGCTAAACAACTGAAAACCCCCGGCAAAGGCGTCCTGATGAAGAGCACGTTTTTTTTTGTTTTTTTTTTACATGAAGTTTATTTCGACAACATTTATTTTGTGTGAAAAAATATATGTTTTTAATAGGTTCACTGACAAAAATGAACCTCCATATTTTGTTGTTCCTTCGGACCCTATCTTACACCCGGCGCAGCGCAAAGCCCGACGCAAGTGTCTTTGCTAGTTTAACACCGACGCAGTTGTCAATTTCCCGCCCAGCGCCCATGTCGTTTAAATAGCAAATACACCTGCGCCCATCTGTGCGCCCATGGGCGTGCTGGTCATACAGGGAGGTGTGTTCAGGTGCATTCTTGGTGTATCGCTATCTTGAGGCAGCGGAAAGTGATCGCGCCATTGACCAACAAAACCCTGGTCTAAAGTCAATAACGCAGCACTTCATTGTTATTTTAAAAGCGCATTAGTAAAATGGGCGCCGCACACTGTGCTTGTTACACACAGGGATGCGCAGTTGCACACAAACATGCAAAAGATTAAAAACAAAAATATTACAATGTGAAATAGTATTATGGAGTTTTGGTGGCATAGTGCCCGTGCCATATATGATCTGCTCGAGCGCTTTCACTTCACGCACGAGCAGATCAGTTTCTTCTCCTGAAAAGCTCTCCTTCCTGCTTAGCAAATCCGCCATGCGCCAAGGTACAAACATGCCTGGCTTTTAAAGGGAATGGGAGATGACACTGATTGGTTTATGGCATGTTACGCCCAAAACACACCTATGAATTAATGAAGACACTAAGTACAACCCTTTTGAACCATGCGCACGCCGTTTAACTAGCAAAAGTGGATTCGTACACGCCCTAAACGCACCTTAGATTGTTAAAATAGGGCCCGTTCGTGTTAGGTAATCGTGCCTTCAGTTTGTTTGTTTTTTCCATTATCAAGGTACAGGCTACATTGCCCACTATGTGGAGCTCTTGTTCTATATTTCTGCAGTGAGTATCTGGAGGGTATGAACATCTAATTTTGGCAGAGTGTAGCTCTGAATGTCAGTTTTCATGTTGGTTTCTGTAAACATTTTAATGGAAGCAGAGTCTCATTCTGACCTGAGCTGACCTATGACCGCTGTACAGTACAGAATGGCTTTAAGGTCACAAGTGTGTGTGCACCACACACAGCCTGAGGGATTTTCTCTGTCAAGTCTATCCAGTCAATTGTCGTGTGGTAACAGAGCTTTCAGTAACAACACAGCATATGTTTAAGTAAGTGGGACAGACCATTGACAGGTGGTTTCTAGTTAATAGCGTCAGAATGAGTCCTTATTCCTTCAATATGTGCTTGTATTTTGCACACATGCAGTATATGCAGCGCTGTCAATTTTGATTTTCACAAAGAGGCTTGTATATTTTGAAGCCATCTATTTATGTAAAAAAAAAAAAAAAAAAAGAGATTTTTGTATGGTTTTGATGACAGGATCCTGGCCTTCAAACGTTGAGCTTACTCTCCTTTTGACTGGATCATGAAATAAAGTCTTGCATTCAGCAGCAGGCCAATTTAATAAGCCAAAGTGTTTGTAATGATTCTGTTTCGGCTTGCCACAATGTTGGCCATGCAGCAACTCAGTGAGCTGTACTGCATGTGTTATGTGTGTGTTGCTTCGCAGTCATTACATAAACCAAAGCACTTGCCATACCATAGGAGCAGCTGCAGAAGGAATCTGGGAATACATAACACACGTTTCAAAACTCATGGAGCAGTAAAGAGGATGGAGGTCGGAGCTTTGGATTGTGTCCTGGTTGTGACCTTTTTAAAGATTGTTTTCCCCCGGGGCTTTGAATTTTTTAATCATCTACACAGATGCTCACAGTTGAGGCAATCATTGCACTGTTCTCTGTCATGGAGCAGCTCCGTTGGGGGTTTAGTTTTTTCCTCAAGGGTACCTTGACAGTTTGGAGCAAATTTTTTTTGTACAGAGATTCAAAGTGGAGACTACTTTGTCTGTCTGTCTCTGGAACTATTGTATTCTTACCCACTCAAAGGTGCCTACACAAAGGAGCTTCTGCAGGGAGCGATTGTAGTTTGCTGTTCCTCACCATCTCACCTCTTCCATCACTAGAGGTTTTAAGTTTGAATTACACAATTCTTGTCATCTTTTCACACTCAAATCTGTCTTTGTCTGAGCAACAAAAAGTGTCCCTATTGCAACCATCGGCTTATTGTTGCATCCTGAGGCAGCAGCAGGAGTCTGGGGCAGGGTGACCTGCATGGCTGCTAACTAGTCTGCAGTGTGTACTTGGTTAAGACACTGAGGTCGTAGAGAGCAATATGGATCAAATCCTCAATTGAAGTTTATGTAATTTTATGTCGTGATATATCGATACAAGTCAAGATATAGTACATTTTCTGAAAAAATCAATTAAGAATTTAGTTTGTGGAAAAAATAACCAGACAGGAAAGTCTGTTTTTAATTTGTACCTGAAGAATCAAGGTGCTTAATTACATTTATATTTGATGTAACCTTTATTTATCCTGTTCACACTTGTTTTTACTGCAACAGTTTGGGAGAATAATGGCAGATGGAGGGAGTGATACACATCCAGTGGTGCTACTGGCCACTAAGCTTGGTCAGTCTAAGAGGAAAGGTTATGATTTATGTTCATCTGGTTATGCACCCCAAGGTTGTTGGGACATACTGTACTGTAAAATCTATCAGGAAAAAAAGAAAATTCTTTCTCCTTGGGCTCATCTGACGACTCTAACAGGCCCTTTATACCTCCTCTAGCTCAGGGAGAAATTTACTGATGTCTTCGGCCTAACCCCACTGTGAACTGACAGGCATAATAATTGTTGTGTAATTAATCACCAGGTTGCAGGCTGAATCTATTTTCTGCCGAGAAAAAAACTACTCAAATCGTGTCGGGAGAGATGTTTTAATTTTATGCCTGGCGTAGAGAGGTCCCTGGATCTTGCTTTGTTGTGTGAGGCTGACATTAATTGAGTTTTTCCTTCTCTTACAGTCTCACTCACTCCTATACCACACACACACACACACACACACACACACACACACACACACACACACACAAGTTGGTGACTCAGGGTCTCGCTTGGTTGGTCTGCTGGGCTGTGAGGATTTGTAACCTAAAATCCAGACTTGGACAGTGTAACATCTTAGTAACTCTGCAAGACATTTGAAGTCTGGTATGGTTTGAGAGTGGAGGGAAAAGAGGACGAAAGCGTGATAATTCAGCCATGCAATTTGGACTTAACATACTGATGTGTTCGCCAGTGCCGCACGCTACAAGCAGGACAGAGATAAAACAGAAAAAAAACATGAAGTCTGAATCATCTTCAAAATGCAACAGAAGATCAAACTAAAAAAATGAAAGGGAAATAAAAAAATCAAATTCATGAATGAAGTCAGCTTTAAATCTTATCATAATTAGGCTACATTTGCTTTGGTGCAAAAATAGCCACAATAATGGGTGTATTCCAAACTTATGATGGCCCTTCTGAACAGCACGATAAAAAAAAAGGCTTTCGACACACTCGTCATACTGGCAGATGCTAAGACAAAAAAATGCTTGAGGGTAGTCAAGTCTTGGGGAACTTCAGGGAGAGGAAAAAAGCACAAAAAATTTGTTCCAAAAATATCCTCCCCATTCTGTCTGTAAAGTTGAAAGTGACAACTGCAATACCTTTGTTCTTGGAGTGCAGCGGCAAAAATAGCTTTCAATAATGTATTAGGAGAATAAAGACTGTGAGCTGATTCCTGGGGAGACGGCGCTCAGCTCTGTGTATGTGCTAAGACCAGGAGCTTTCTCGGCTGTGCACCGACTGTGAGGATAGATCAGGCTGGTGAACGCAAACTGATCCTCTTTACTTCTAAGAGTGCTCTATTTATCCAGGAAGGAATACAATATTGGCCTCGGAATAAACAGCTCACCCTTCTACATATACTGTATGTATGTCTGATCTCATATCTTCACTGGGGACTGGACAATCACTGATAATGACTTAGGACCTGAAATGTTGTTGCTATGGAGGTTTAATTTTTTGCGTGCCTGAGTGTGATAAGTGGCCATCCGAATGTTGTGACTTTCCTTCAAGCTCTGTGGAGACCAGCCAACTGGAGCACAAGTGTGGGGAATCGTCAATCATCTGAAATCTGAAGAAAGAAGCACAACAGAATTCCAGGCAGCATCAATTATTAAGAAAAGCAAGACAGCAGTGACACAATCTATAGATTATACTCTTTTTTTTTTTTTGTTGGTTTGCCTGACAGTATTTTGGCTGGTTTGACTCTGAATGAAATATCGCATCTAGGAGGTGAATATTTTAACAAATGAAAGTGACACTCCTACATGAGTTTTAAGGTGAGCTTTTGCCATCCTGGCTTCCAGGTTATCAAACAGTCATCAGCAAACTCTGTGGAGTGTTTTAAATATTAGAGCTGCTCTGATCTTATTTTTTTAATATATTTGTAATGCTTATCTTTGATGTAATATTTAATCAAAACATTTTCTCTGTTTCTTATTGTACAGTTTTTTTGTTCTCAAATTCTTCCATTGGTAACCATGAACCACGTTGTAACCCAGGTTTTGCCACATAAATTAAAAAAAGTATTTGTTATATAATTGAGTCATTATAGCCCTCTCCTGCAGGGGGCACTCCAGCCACCTGCAACACACTGTGTGCATTTGATGTAAGGTCTTTATCTCAGCCTTAAAAGGGTTTTATTTCAACTGTTGAGTCTCTGAAAGATAAAATTTGCTTTTATTTGTGTGGGCCTCTTTTGTGAGGATTCACATGATGTCACCCTTTAATTCATGCCCTTTTCTTGCACTGAAAGCGTGTTTTGACTACACAGCGGAGGATAATGACTCAAGTTCTAGTAAACATGTAATCTTAGATTTTTACTTCTTATTCTGTAGCCCCCTTTTTCAAATATAAAAAAGCATAATGGATATTTATACATTTGAGAGGTGATATCATTCATTTACCCACCCACACACTCACTTATCGAACCTGCAGTCTGCAAATGAGTTTCACACTTTGTTCAATCCTCTGAAACTCTACAGGTGTAATACCATGTAGGATGATTCTTTGAAACGGTTTTCCTGAAACCAACCTGTTAACTATGTACACCGCACTGACTCATGGAAGCGTATATATGCCCACTGACTCATGTTGTCCCTATTTATCTGTAATTCTGTGTAAGTACAGTGAGCAATGAACAAACAACGAGCTAGACCTGACCCCAAAGAAGCCTTGTTTGTCTTCATGGTGGGGGGTTGTGTGGTTGGAAAATACAACAAAGCCTGGTGTAGTTTGAATGAATGTGGGAGCTGGAGAGTCTGTCTGTCTCTGCATTTCTGCCTTTACTCATCCTTCTCTCAATCCACACTTCCTCTAACCCCCTGAATGTCTGGATGGTGGTTAGTGGAGATAATATGGTTGAACTTTTTAATATTGTGTTACTTTGACATCAGCTAAAATTCGTCATGTGGATATATATATATTGCCTTAAGGGTGACAGGTTATTAAATGCATTAGTGAAAAAGCTTTTAACCTTTTATAAGCAAACTGTGGAGATAATGGATTAAAGTGTATCAGACTTGATATTATATTGGTATTTGGACCCATATTCTTAGTCACGCTAACGGTATGGCTCTAGGGACAATGTTGGTCTGTCTACTACTGTCTACTGTCTAACAATTACTGGATGGATTTCCATTAACACTACATTCAAAGTCCCTGGAGGATATATCTTAATGACTTTAGTGATCCTCTTGTGAATCCTCTCAAGTGCCACCATGAGGTTCACATCTGTGGTTTTGAGAGGAATATCTCAACAATTATTGGATGATTTCTCATGAAATGTGTTTCAGACATTCATGTTTCCCTCGGGATGACTCTTAATGAATTTGGTGAGCCACTGTTTTTTTCATCTAGCGTTGTAATGAGATCAAAATTTCCATTTGTCGACTACTTTCGTTTGCAAAACAAACGTTACTCCCATCAGTCTCCGCTGTACTTTGTGTTTAGTGCTAATTAGCAAATGTTAGCATGTTTACGCACGAAACTACGATGGTGAACATTACACCTGGTAAACATCAGCACGTTAGTATTGTCGTTGTGAACATTTAGCATTTAGCTCAAAAAACTGATTATATCCATGTCCTTATCTTAAAAGGATATGTTTGGTGATATTCTCCTCTTTTATATTTAAGAAACATATAGTAATTTTCTACCACAGCTGCTTACTGTAAGTTTCAGCATATTTTACTCAAACAAGTGTAAATAGTAGTAGTATAGAAGTCAAACACAGAGCTAATCAATATAAGCTTTGCTGAATCGGCCTGGTAGTAAATGTTCATTGCCTGACCTCACTCAAAACTGTGTGCTTCTTCTTTTGTATTCAAAAAGCTGTGATGGTGTATTACAGGCTGACATTTCGCCACTGGCCTTCTTTCTATGCTGGCCTTTAAATTTGCTGTTTGTGTGTCTTTGTCCTGTGTTTAACTGTGTGTTAGGTCAGATTAACAAATGGTAAGGCCGGTGGCAGGCTGAATAACAGCATTAAACCAGTGGACAATGGGAGCGTGGGACTAAGCCCATTCACAACCTGTCTGACAGCTTGTTTCGTTGATGTCATCCTCTGACTCAGGCCGTTACCACCGCCGCTGTCACCCTGGACGCTTGGATGCATGACATCACCAAATGACACACATCACTCTCCACTACTGCCTCTCTGCTTTAATTTCGCTTCCCTCTCTCTCTCTCTCTCGCTCTCTCTCTCTAGTCATCTGCATACTCATCAGCTTTCCTGCATTGTCGGCTTCCACTTTGTCAGTCCGTGAACAAGGAGGAGAAGAGCATGAAAGGACATAATTAGTTTTCCAAGGGGACCCCAAACAAAGGGAGAGAACAAAGATTGTAGGATCACGGGAGGTGCTCTCGGAGGATTTTAGTTAATAGAGTACAATATTTTTTCCAAGTAGTTACTGATGTTTAGTGCAGACAGGAGAATAACAAAAATATGGTGAATATCACCATTCATTGTTTCAGTAAGAAGAACAGTGAATGATTTACAGCATGTTAACATCTAAAATAGGCACCAATGTTTTGGGATCAGGTAATATGATCAACACATCGTTGCTGTTCATTAAAAACAAATTATGTGATTTGGACTTTTTTTTTTTGAAAAATGTATGGGTTGAGGCAGTTCTTTTACTAAAACCCCATTGGATGATCTGAAAAATGCACTGTCTCAGAGCTGAAAACAGCGCTGGTTTTCTTAGCTCATGAAAGCTGATGTTTTGGAGATACATGTTTTTTGCAGGACAGTGACATCATACAGTTTATAAGGTTTTCAGTTATGATATGTTCCCATTCACACACCAGGAAATTGAGAAACGAATAAAAACATTTTAAGCTCTCAAGCAAATCTCACAGTCTTCGCCAGCAGATAGTGGTGGTTTAGATCTTGGTCATTTTTAACTATATATTCTAACCGGCTGAAGCATTCTAGTCATGGGATGTCTGGATCTTAAAGCAACTCTATGTAACTTTTAGCTGCAGCTGTAGTTCCAATGAGACAACCTGCAGGGGGACCGAAGCGGGAAAAGTTACATGGTGTTGCTTTAAATTAGCCCCTGCGCCGACGAACAGTGTCGGAGAAACACAGATTTTCAACGTAAAACTGTTTTTTGCCCCAGTGTTTTTACCAGATTAAAGCTATTGTGCTTACTTTGTCGCCCCCATGAGGAAGTAAAGTCAAAGTAATGACAACAACACTGTCAGTGCGTCCACATGATACAAGCCTTCCATGATCACGCACCACCCTCACCCCTCCTCCTCCACGCAGTTGCTAGTAGCCAAGGAGAACACGGAGGATTCAAAAAACATGATGGACTCTTCAGAAGAGGTAACTATCTTCACTTGAGTTTCTGTGCGTGAAAGTCACCGGACGCCACAATCTTCTGAACATAGCCATACTGAGAAATACAGAGAGAGTTGTGTGGAGCTGATAGTCTTAATTAGCTTTGTAGCAACTCATTTGGCAATGGCTTGAATGTAACGGATGTTCATTAATATCAAAAAGTTACGCACTAAAGCTTTAAATCACCGGGTCCGTTTGTTTCGGAAAGGAGAAAACCTCTGCAAATAATTTGGCTAGATAATTTGTATACTATTGGGTAGAGTACTGCATCATACCATATTAGTCTTGCACGGAGCTGCTGTAAAAATAGTTGAGAGAAAACTCAGATTTGACAGATAGTCTAGCTAGCTGTCTCGATAATATAATAATAATAATAATAATAATAATAATAATAATAATAATAATAATAATGTTTTTTTTTTAATGTAAAAAGTAACTAGTAACTATAAGTGCAAATTAAAGTAGTGGAGTTAAAAGTAGCCTAGAGTATTTTCCTCAGAAATGTAGTGGAGTAGAAGTATAAAGTAGCATAAAATGGAAATGCTCAATTACAAGTATCTCAAAATTGTACTTAAGTACAGTACTTGAGTAAATGTACATAGTTACTTTCCACCACTGCCAGCAAATGAAGTTTTCTCTGTTGTCATTGAGATGGCTCAGTTGTCATCATGTGACCTAAATATGGGACTTTTGATCATGTATATGTAAACAGGTGGTCGTATATGGGGAGAGGAATTGTGACTCCTGTCTCAGTTCAAATATGGCCTTTGAAAGTGATGGTGTTGTGTTTCGCTCTTGTCTACGCTTGTTCGGTTATCACTTTCATCATATCCTGTTTGTATAACAGCGGACATAACCGACACCATAATATAATTTAGGCAAATAGGGTGAACCTGCAGTATCCCGTCACAGACAGTGTCATTTAGGGTGATATGACGGGTTTATTTTCACACAACCTTTACAAGTGCACACTACTCGTCGTACTGGTCCAGCGTATGTAAAGCAGCTGTCATGATACGAGTCTGATGTTATTATGCTGAGCTATTTTACACACTGTTGACTAAAGGAGGAAATTCCAATGCATGTAAATTCATTTTCACATGTAGCAGGAGAATAGCAAATGGTGAGCCTTTAATTACCATCGTTAGTGCTAGTTTAATATTTGTTTACTATTCACTAAATAAGTGATCACATCTAAATTATTTTTCAATAGCTGATTCACAAAAGGTTTTAAATTTGTTATTCTTTTTTCTTCTGAAAGCATCCTCTGTGATACAGGAAGTGAAGCGTTTTACATTTCTGACAGCTGCAACAACTTGTGTAGAATAATGTAGGGAAGACTAAGGAATTAGCATAAACAGTATTAGACACATAATCACATATTCTCATTTAAACAAAGCCAAATAACTGTGTCCTGTAATTCCTGACTTGCTATATCTCTCATTAATTAGTCCAGAGCATTCCATTGCTAAAGCATGGAGGCAGCAGCCAACAGAGGCTAAACCCCAGCCCCCTGTGGGACAGCCATGGAGAGCTAAAATGCCCTGGCTCCCACACAGCCATGCAGCAGGTGACCCCGTCCTAGAAACAGTTGCTATTTAGGCTTGATTAGCAACGGGTGCAGAGAATCATTGTTATTTATATTGTGTAATCCCTGTGTTTGCTTCAAAAGGTTGAGAGCAGCGAGTATTTCTGATTGAGTTGCTCCACTCGAGGGTCACGGCTGAGAAGTTTGGTTTATAACCTCGAAGAAGACGTTTCATAAACAGACACTCTATGGGCGATGGGTATAAATATCCGAAGACATCATCTAATACCCTCAGTTGAGTAAATCCATCCATGTGTATGATATGCTTCCATTCTGGGATAAGGTCAAAATTAAATTGGGCTCCCACTGCAGGGAGAATGACAATATTTGCTATTATTGAGATCATTATCTCAGATTTCATCAGAGCACGAGGTAAACCAAAATTGCAAGAGCACAAACTGTCACAGTACGTACATATCAAGCACTACCGAGATTAGTGATGCATCATCACTGACTTTATACACTTTAGTGAGAGCGAATGTTTAAAATGTTTGATCGTTAACTAAACAATATTTGGTAGTTGCTAAGTGACCGTGAGGATGACTCAACCTTCCTCAGGCAAAGGGACATGCCAACGTCAATGAATAATACTGAGCAGACTGGCCCAACTCAGAAGAAAATAGGGTTGTTATGAGTTCAGTGATGTAGCTGTTATTGTTAGCTGTAAACTATACTTCTCCCGGTAATCTGTCACAGCCGCTGGCCTGCTCGCACAGGCAACACTTGAAGGAGACATTTGTCCTTTTAGAAGATTACTTTTTATTTTCACTGCCTACAATCATCAGCTAATTTCAGTAGCTCTCAGCCTTCAGTTGGAACTCCCCTGAGGGTTGTGAGATGGTTTTGGAGGAGGTGGGTATCACATGATGAAATGTCTTAAAAATGTATTGCTATTAATAATGTTTCTTTCTTAACACATTGATGTAGTAATACATTGATGTCCGATCGTATTTATTTGTTTTTCTGGGATTGCAGACAGCTCTTGGTTTGTTTTGAGGAGTTGTTTAGCTTGTTTATAGGATGTAATCTTTTTCATAATTTGTGTTAGAAATGTTATTCCTGATTTTTTTTTTAATCATTGTCAGACGTGGTGAATATGTTTCTCTTATTGTTATTGTTATCGTGTTGTGACGACCTGAGGCCAAGTGTCAGTTGAAGTGTATCCTTGAAAATAGTTCGAGTGAGTTGATATGTATACTGAAACAATAGTGAAACAGTGGAAGTTGCAGTTGAAGTGGCAGTAGTAGAAACACAATTACTGAAAGAAGTTGAAATGGCAGTTAAAATGGCAGTGCTGAAGGAAGTGGAAGTGTCGATTTAAGTGTGATTGCTGAGTGAAGTATCATTTGAAGTGAAAGTAATGTTAAAATGTCAGGTGAAGTGAAATCCTGAGAGGAAGTAATGGATGTGTATGAACCTAAATGAGGCTTTAGGGGGATGGGTCAAACAAACACAGGACTTTCACACTAGGAGACCGGTGTTCGTGTGAAACCAAAAGTCTTTTTTTAAATTACGTGGGTTACGCGAGTCATGTTTCTTTTGTAGCTAGCTAACGGCACGGCACCATGTGAATAGATGATAACGGCCTTCGGAACCTACTAGTATATGTAGCCGGGCCCTTCTAACCAATATCTATGAGGCTGATAACCACTGATAACGCACTTTTAATGGAGTGATAACATTCAAAACGAGTGGTTGTTTTTGTTTAATTCTGATTTTGTGGCATATTTTGTATTCTGGTTTATATTGTTTGTCTGTAACTCACTGTTATTACCTATATCTTGGGCAAGACACTTTTGAAAAAAAGTAATCTGAATGAGGCTTTCCTTGTTAAATAAAGGTTAACATGTTTGTATAATTGCCTTATTAATGTAATTTAAATGTTAAATAGTAGTTGTTCCTTAATGCCCTGTAGTCCAGTATCTGAACATGCAACACAACATGAAAAGTAAGCTCTCTCTTGCTTTAAACATTTTTGGACTTCAGACACATTTTAACATGATTAAATCTAATTTCATACAGTTTGTTGGTGTAATGGTGACTAATAATGATTTATCTGTGTGGAGATGAATGCTACGATGTGTTTGCCAATTTACATGTTGGGTACAGTCACCGATGTTATCCGATCTTTTGATATTACAGAGTATTTTAGGGAGTTTTCACACCATGCAATGTTTCAAACCTGAAATACCTTCTGGAACTCATGTTTGTTACATGCTGTTAGACAGGAAAAACACTTTTTATCCAATAAATCAAAAACTAAACAAAGACGTGCAGTCATGGTGTGACAGTATTTCAGAGGGAGGAACCATAATGCATCGACAGACTGGGCTGACAGTTTTTTTTGGGGGGCTCTGAAAACAGTTTGTACAATGATAGTCACACAGCCCGAGCATTAATGATGAACAGAATGTTATTTTTGGAAAGCTGTGTCAGTCCTCCGTTAAGGTCCTTCTAATTCAATTAAATTGCATAATGGAGCTAATGAAAATTATTTAAAATGGCAGTAAGAGCAGCCCAGCACGTTTCAATAGGTTAGACACATTTGAAGCTGTGTTGTGTTGTGTTACAGACTAACAGACTGGAAGCTGATAAATATGCAGAAAGTAAAGGAGCATAGGTCGACAGGCTGTTGAATCTTTGGCAGTGTCCCTCCTTGCCATCGCTGGACATGTTGCTTTTCAAGCTGTTGAGTCTGCAGTAGGACCATCTGTGCCATTCCCTCTTAGAAACCATCAGTAGCAACATTTGTCCATTTCTTAAATCCACAGCATTGAATAAAGAATGAAGTTAATGGCCAGATGGGATGAGATACTGGGAGTGAGGGGGAGTCTTTTGCATATTAAAAACTAAAAACAGCAATTAGTAAATTGGCTAATTAGAAAGTCAAACACTGTCTCCAGGGTCTTTGCTAAATGGATGTCTGTATGACAACTGGTTTCCAAGGCTACATAAAGTTGAGCTCTTCCTGTGCTGCTCTAAATGTGACATTGAGTCTGCACCTCGCTGGAGACAGGAAGTGGTTTGGGTGTTTCATCTGGGCCAGCGAATACCGCACCACGATCAGTCATATTTTCCATGCCGAGCAACAAAAAACCCACTTGACTGTGTTTTACATCAAAGTTTGACATTATCTCATACATAATGTGTGTGATCTCTAAACAGATACACAAAGCCGCACTCTGTCATAGTTTCCATGGGCTGACATTAATAAAAGGAAGATAGTCAGCTCAATGTGGTTCAAGATCTCACAAAAGGGAGAAAATGGTTGTAAAACGAGGTTTCTCATCCTGTTGAGCATTCAAAATGAAATAAAGAAAATTACTTATACTTATATAACATCTGTAAACCTTTCAATCAGCAGCAATCAGTTTAGCATCCACCTGCTCTCAGTTTCCTGAGACAACAGAATTCAGATATTACTGGTATTAATGTAACTTTGGCATCTTTTCATTTTAAAGCAAACAGCACTATAAGGAAATGAGCATACAATACTTACATGATAATACATTACCTCACTGACATTTGAAAGGAGAACATATCTATAACAAAAACATAAATCATATGTAGCCATGAGTTTTAAAGCACGTTGTTCGCTTTAGCCCTTTATAAGCAACCCTGTCTTCTAGAAATAATACCAATAATTTTCAACGGAAAACACGTACAATGCTTTCACAGTCTATGGTACAATGTCACTCGGAGCAATTAAACTTTTATGCTGAGGTACTCAAAGTACCTGGTTATGGTTAGAAATAAACGTGGTCTTTGTTTTTTGAGAAAATGAAGTGACTTGAAGCACAAAACAGAACGTGTTCACTTTATTAATACTAAAGCCAAACACTGATCTGTCCCTAACCCCGCCTACCCAAATGCTTTTTTTATTCCCACCATCTCCCCCAAATCTTGTCCAAACACTTAGCCTGCTGCACACAAATATAGCACTTCCTACTCTATTCCACAATGTTGCCAATGAACATAATTCAGGCAGCAATTGCATTTACCTCAAAATATATTCACAGAAGCACATGTAATCGTCATTTCTAGGAGACGGGGTTGACCTAATGCTGTTTTGGTTCAGAAATCTTGTCATCCACGGTTAAATTAGCACTGAGTGCTTCTAGGAACCGGCATGACTTCCAGGTAACCTTAATTGTTCCTGATCATCATCAGTAATGTGTCATCATGATAACCACAAACTCCAGATCAGAACACCAATCTCTTAACAAATTGTTGATTCACAGTTTGGATGGTGCACCCTTGGTTCTTGGTAATACCTCGTCTTATTTGATGTAACCCTTACTTCACTGTGTACTGAAAAAAACACTGTATTAGATCCAAAACATGTGACACCAGTAAGAGAGAATATTAGTTAGTGTCAGCTTGACAAACATTTGGCCAAATGAAACCAGCCACACAGGCAGAACTGGTTGAATTTACATAACCGCTCATGTCCTGCTTCATCCCGTGTTTGAACTCCCGACAGATCTCTTAAAAGTTGTTCATAGTTGTTCTACCATTACTACTGTAACAATATCTAAACCATAACTGAATGTTTTCCTTAAAGTCAGTGGTGGAAGAAGTACTCAGATCATTAAAAAACACCAATACAACAATCTAGATATACTTCATTACAAGTACAAGTCCTGCATTCAAAATCCTTCTTGAGTAAATGTTCAGAAGTATTATCAGCAAAATACTATAAGTATCAACAGTAAAAGTAACTTTCCTGTTAAATGTCCCCTGTGAGTAATATTATATATGACATTTTAATATTGGTAATACTGAATGTGTAAGCAGCATCTTACTGTTGTAGCTGGTCGAGGTGGGGCTAGTTTTAACTACCATTAGATAGTTTGGTCTAGTGGTTCCCAACCTAGGAATCGTGCCCCTCCAAAGGGTCACAAGATAAATCTGAGGGGTTGTAGGATGATTAAATGAAGAGGAAAAAAAATAAAGTTCTAAAGCAAATGTGTATTCATTTTAGACTTCTCTCTCATTTTTTTTTTTAGCTTTTTTCGTGTGTGAAATAGTGGATGATTTCACCTCTTTGGGCTTAATCTTCAACAATACATAAACTGGTAATATGTCATGTGTAATATTTTCAGCTAAAAAGTAACTTCAGCTGTCAGATACTGTAAATGCAGTGAAAAGTACAATATTTCACTCTGAAATGTAGCGGAGTAGAAGAATACATTTTGTTTTCTTTTTGTTCTTCAAAAGGATCGATTATGTTTTGAATAACATGAAGTAACACTGACATTTTAAATAATTTAAACACACAAAACTAAGACTAGTCTATTGAAAATATATAGTTTGTGGTCCTTAATGAGAAAGTCCACCAAACATTTGAGTCTCCTCAAAAGGCAGGAGGTGCTTGTTCATTTACCCTTCATCACAAGTGAAACAGGAGTAGCTGGGAGTCCAATCTGAATCGGCTTTGATCAGCTGTGTCCATTATAAATAACTGTACAGAAGGCTAATAATAGATGCGATAATACATGCCCTGCATTGTTTCAGGTTGCCAGAGAGGATAAATAGAGAGCTCAGATTATATTTGGGGTTTGAAGCCAGCGAGACCCTTTCACCGCAACATGGGTCCTCCTGTCATATGGGACTGTGCAGTCAGCCAACTTGGCACTTGCTTAATAGCACTCCTGCCAAATACACCTACTTATTACCACCAATAATGGTACCTCCCTATCTCACATACAGGTCACCTTTGTTGTCTTACACCAGCAAGATCTTCATGTTGATCTTTTTGATCTTTCATTATGTTACAATACAGTTATAGTAACAGCAGGTTGGGCACTTTACTCTTTCAAAGAGCCATTGTGTACCTCTCAGAGCTTTAAAAAGAAAGGTCAATTGAAGTTTTAAATGGATAAAAATGGGCGAGGACATGAAGCAACACACTTCTGCAGTCTTGTCTGCCTTAAATATATAATATGTAACTTTTTCACATTAAAATGTCTAAAAACGACTAGACCTATGTTATGTATTTTGTTGGGTTACGTACATTACCCCAAATGTTTTCAGCAATGTTCAAATCTGTAATTTTATTGCAGGCCACGGTCCCGCCGTTGCCTGTCAATGGTGTCATATTCCTTTTGCGCATGCTAACCCTAACTGGGTGAAGGACTTTAGTCATCAGGATCTTAAGTTATCAGAGAAACAAGCTGAGCAAACGTTAGCCAGCCCTTGCTGTGCCGAACAGTGTAGGAAAAACACTGATTTTTAACGTGAAACTACTTTATTCAGTATTTTTACCAGTTGAAATCATCGGGTCCATTTGTTTTGGAGAGAAGGAGACCTTTGCGGATAATTCGGCTCCTGGTAAAAACCTCCTAACGTCTGGATCTTAAGTTATCAGAGAAACAAGCTTGGTTAAGCTTCTCCGCTGACATGCTGAACAGCGTTGGATAAACACAGATTTTTCGGAGACCTCTGCCCAGCTTCCGGTAAAAACCTCCTATAACCAATGAAAACTAAAGGAATCCTGACCGGGATGAACAGCATTATGATGGCATTGCAGTTTACCTCCCGTTTAGTTAACTGGTTTTATTGGGAATAATAAGAACTGGTTTTGTCATACAGGTTTGGGTAACATTTAAGTTAAGCGGTTTGTTTATAAAGGCGCAGAGCTAGCAGGCCTTCAGATGATTCATTTGGAAAAAGCTGACCACAGTAGATGAGTGAGAAAATATAAAAACACGGGGACTAAACAGATAAAGGACATAAAGATATTTCAATGGCGACAGTAACACACATTTTTGTAGGCCTATTGTAGACAGGTATGTTGTAATTTGTAATTTAATTTAATTTATATTACCTCTTCCAGGGAGGTCCCAGCTGTTGGCCTGTTTAGTTATCTATTTGACATATCTCAAAAACAAAACAGATTTGAATGAAATGTGGTGGAAGGGTTGCTCGTTGACCAAGGAACAAGGGATACATTGTATTTCACTTATCATAGCAGGAAAAGCACAAGTGTTACTAATAACATTAACAATGGCTCCATTCTATTCAAATTTCCCAGTAAGCCATGACAGTGTGACATCATGCACAATACAGGACCCTGAACCTGAAGCAGCTAAATGGAATTCAGCCATGGTTAGTTATATTTACACTTGTGCTTTTCTCAATGTGACATGTCAAAATGTCTTCAGTGTCATGTGATTTATGTTGTTAAAAGCGCACCTGTACCAACTGACATCGATAATTTAATGGGAAGTATCATTAACTTTCATAAGTACTTAATCAGAACAGCTCTGTCCATACAGCTTCATTTTTTTTTTTACCAATGTGTTGAAATTCTGAAAATTAATTTACACCTGCTTTTTCCATGATCTTTACATTGTTGGTGTCAACATTATGTATAATTGTCCTACACATCATTGAACACATTATTTACACGTCTAATTTCCTTTTACTTTAATTTCTTCTGCCACTGCAGCACACAGTAGCTCTAGCCTATTATATTCTTATGATAGAGCTCTATTTTACCGTACGTAAAGAGTTTACAAGCAGCACGTGAAGGCACCGTGTCTTCTTCCTCAAGCCTCCTGGAGAGACTTTTGATTGGCTGCCAGTGACATCATCCCTGCTTGTTCAAGGCAGTTCAAGCGACATCCCCCTCCCCTCCTCTCCCCTCCCAGCCACAGAAGCAGACATCTCGGCCAAATCCCTCCCATCACTGGGCCGGTCCTCACTGTACAAAAGGATTAAAATTTAATATTAATGAAGCCGCGCATTGGCTCACACCCCCGTCAATCCCGCTGCGCAACTTCTGTAGGCTGGCAGACTTCCTTCAATAATATTTCTGGGGGAGCAGGGTAAAAGTAGGCTACTAAAAATGTTGCCGATCCACAACACTGGGATGGACTGAATGGAGGCAACGTTGTCAGCAAGCGGAGATAATAAATCCGTCTACAGTGCACCGCGACACACACCGGTAAGCAGAAATACAAGGCAAGTTTGGGAATTAGTGTCCAAGGCACAAGTTGTTGTTGAAATACACAGTCGTAGAGATTTCATTCTATAATTAATGAACAGGAATATGAAATTGCTGCAACCATTTCGGGCTGGTTAGTGGTTTATTATTGGTATATTATTTTCTAAATGACATTATTTAAGTGTTTTATTACAGCTGTTATCTTGATTAGCTACATCCCACCATTGCGACAAAGTTACAGTTCCTACCTTTAAAATGCAACCATCGTTTTTATTTCATATATTTTTTTTATTTAATACGGCGGTGTGAAATTGAAATTCCTCCAGTGTTAAGCTCATGTGATCAGTTCGTCTCGTCCTGAAAGCCATATCACATTCTCGGCACGTTCTCATGCCGGTTTCTTCAATGAATTTGGCCATGAATGATTTCTGCTTTTGCTGAACCTGCACCGTGCTTAAAAGGACGGCAATGGCCGGGACAGGCAGTGCTCGGCGGGTGTCTTTACATAATATGCCGGGATGACATGCTTTTTTGCTCAGGCTGGTGATCAAAAGGAATTGCCACCCTTCTTCTTTTTTTTTTTTTTTACCCCGACTTTTCCAGTTGGGGGAGAGACCAAACTGCGGCGTAGCGCTGATGCAGTATTTTATCTTTTTTTTTCTCTCTTAGTATAAAAGCTTTGGATCAGACAGACCAGCATTGTGATGAAAAATTCAACATCACACAGAGACACACACAAGTACAGTATCTGGAGGATGATTCATATTAATTACACTCAAAGGGATTCAGTTACACCAGACTCTGTGATGATTTCACTGTTTATTATTAGTGGTCAGTCTGTCAGCCTTCATTTTCCCACCAAGTTGGGTGTTGCCCCGCAGGTGTTGACACTACTAATATTTGGCTTCAGCGGCCGTTTTTTAAGTTTGCATGTTGATCAAACAAACAGGAGGTCGACCTGTGTGCACTCTTGCCCCTTCATTCACAGCGTTGATCTGAATCAGTGGATGCAGGATTCATTGAACCAAAGTGGTTTTAGCAAACATTGTCTTCCTTGCCTCATGTTTTGACTCGTCTCTGTCCCCACAGAGCAGCTTGTTGACTTCTACGTAAACGTCCAGCCCTCGGCCTCCCCATGCCTCCATCTCCTCTTGACGACAGAATTGTGGTGGCGCTGCCAAGGCCGATCCGACCTCAGGAACTCCAACTGCGCCTGGACACCAGCTACCTGGACTCCATATCCACCACCAGCAGCAGCAACAAGACAGTCATCAGCACCACTGTGGTGAAGATCCGGGCGACGGCCAATCTTGTAACGTATATGCCCTCATCCAAGGGCTCCACGCGCTCGTTGTCGTGTGGATGCAGCAGTGCCAGCTGCTGCTCAGTGACTACCTATGAGAAGGACAGCCAGAGCCTCAACCACAGCCAGGTGAGCGCCAGCAGCCCCAACCTCAGCTATGCCGGGCCCCCCACCGCGATGGTCAGCAACCATGAAGCATTAAGTGCCCCCAGTCTCACCCCGGGTACCCCGAAGGCCCTGTCAGCCGTGAGGGTCATCCATCCCAATGAGCTGGCCAGACGGATGACCTGCTGCCCCATGGGACACCCCATGGGGCCCGTACCAGTCATCATCGACTGCCGGCCCTTCATGGAGTACAACAAGAGCCACATCCGGGGGGCCGTGCACATCAACTGCTCTGACAAAATCAGCCGGCGGCGGCTGCAGCAGGGCAAGATCACTGTGCTGGACCTCATCTCCTGCCGCGAGGGCAAGGACTCTTATAAGGGCATCTTCTCCAAAGAGATTGTGGTTTATGATGAGAGCACCATGGACCCCAACCGCCTGACATTCTCCCAGCCACTGCATGTGGTGCTGGAGTCACTGAGGAGGGAGGGCAAGGACCCTATCATTCTCAAAGGTAACACCTAAGTGGGTGGGAGGGACCGCACAATTTTATAGGCTTTAGTTTGACTAGTTTGATAGTAAATCAGTCATCTGAAAGGAATGTCCAATTTAGAAGTGATAGAAGGTTAGCGGCACTTTAAACTGATATGAAACTAATGTGGTAGCATATTAATGTTTAGCATGTGTGTGTGTGTGTGTGTGTGTGTGTGTGTGTGTGTGTGTGTAAAGCCTGTTAAACTTTGACCTTTATTGTTTTGGTCAGCTGATGTTGCCTGTAAATACACTGGTTGTAGTTTTATCATGTGAGCTTTTTACAGTATTACAGCAGTTACCTCATACAACAGCTTATGCATGCTCTGTCTAAATCCCCCTCATACATAAACATATGCATGCGCTCTTCACCAGCTTTCTATATGACACTCATTAAGCATTTTGCAGGAAGTGAGAAGCAGCCGTTAGTAAACAAGGCAGCCTATTGAGATAGCAGTCCCTGGGTCTCTGCCATGTTTTTTTAATCTTTGGTGTGTGTGTGTGTGTGTGTGTGTGTGTGTGTGTGTGTGTGTGTGTGTGTGTGTGTGTGTGTGTGTGTGTGTGTGTGCATTTGAAGCTGGAGCAGTATGTTGTGTTGGGGGATGGGCTGTGAGTGTTTCCTGAATGCCTCCGAGTCAACGTCTAGCCGTAAGATCACAGCACCTTGACCTCTTATTCTTCTTCTCTTCTTCGTCTGGTCCTCCTGTGTGCTTTGATGGACGAGGCTCCTCTCCAGTCTCTCATCCTGCATTGGTGTCTGTGTGATGCTTGCCTCAGTGGGAGGAACAGGAAGACTTGCTCTTTCTTCCCCTGGTTTAATTCTTGCAACAAGCAAGACATCCTCTCTGCTGAGGGAATCAAATGGCTCAGCCTGACTTTTATCTACAAGTCCTTTTTAATCAGGAATGGCCAGTATCTTCCATGTGTCCCCATTTACATGTTTTATTGTAGCCTATATAATCAAATACTTTGGATGTATACATTTGTAAGGCTGAAAGAGTCTTTGCTCCATTATAACTAATTATTATTATTATTACTACTACAAGCAGTAGTAATAGTGACATATTGTTCTAAACACAAACAACATGTCAGTAGTGTCGGAAGGTTTAGGGTTAGCATTGGAAACAGAAGGTCTGCTGTGAGAGACCTTTGCAAGACAGTCATTTCTAAGCAGGAACTGAGCCTGTGGTTTATGAAAGTGATAGACAGTTTTCATGTTTTCCTCTTTGAGTTTAGTCAGACGTTAATGACAGACGGTCACACTCAACAGATTTTCATCTCACAGCAATGTGCTGCTTCTGGAAATTCTGTTATTCTCAGTTTACTTTGAAATGTCTTATCAGCTAAGTTCGACCTGAAAAGAAAGACTTTGGACCAAAGTACAGTTTGGAAATAGCAACTTCACTGTTGCAAAAATGCATTGTTTTGTCGTAGCAGTCTTAATGCTCTCGATCAACCGCATTTTCGGTAATAAAAAAAAAAAAAAGCTCTGATAAACGCCCTGCAATGCACTACAAAGCGATTAGCTGTTGAACATAGTGGAGCATTTAGCAGCTAAAGAGCAAATTATTTCCCTCAGGAGTTGGTGGAGACCAAAGCAGAGATACAAGAGAGGGACATACTGTATATTGGACATTGTTCTACAAATAAATGCTAATGTTACTCTGTCTGCTACAAAAAACAACATTCAAGGTTATAAATAATTTCTACAAACCGATTCTGCATATGAATGCAGAATCTGTAGGCTTTGGTTGCATGCAGCAACAGTCCGTGTGGAGAGCAAATCGGCCGAATTGCAATCCCAAAACCCATTGGCTATCGTCTGATGATGATTTAGCTTTTTAAAATGTGTTTATCTATATTCATATTTCTGTTTATAGAGATGTCGTCTCTGAACTCCTACTCCATTCTTGCATCTTAATTTGCTTATCGTACCCGGTGCACAGAAGAGAGAGAAGTCTTGGCCACACCGGCTACACTGGAATCCCCGAAATGTTGTCCGTAGCCCCCAGAGGCTAAATCACCATCAGACTGATAACCAATTGGGTGATATTATGTAAATGTTTACTGCCTCTAAGTGCCAAAAATCTATTAATGCTGCTTTAAATAAAGTGAAAATGCTCCAATTAGCAATAAAGATGAAGAAAAATACAGTCTGGTGAAATGTGGTTATCAGAAATCTCTCTTTAACCTATTTAATCTGTGGCATTCTGAACAAAAGTGTATGTGTGAACAAGATATTGTATTGTAAGAAAGATACAGTATGATATTACGAAACATTGTAGATGTTTAATTTAGATGAGGGTTTTTAAAGGGCTCTAAAATGGTCTTTATTAATACTGCTCTGTCTTAAGAAAAATATCTATATCAGTGGAAATTCCCCCTTAACGTCTTGTTGACTTTGTTGTCAGAGGGCCAGTAAAGACTTCCTTTTCTTTTATTTGCAATAGTGTAATTATTACCGGCTTTTTGTGTTTTATGGTGAACCCACCTGCCCGGTCACCAGGGGGGGAAGTTGTGTGATGACCTCACATGGCATGATGTCAACTCTTGCAATGTGAACAATACATGAACTGAGACCGTGTGTGTGTGTGTGTGTGTGTGTGTGTGTGTGTGTGTGTGTGTGTGTGTGTGTGTCTGACACTTTCCACCCCTCCCCACAACTCTTGTGCTGAAGGAAAACTTTGGCCGATGGCATCACTGGCAACAGGTGCAAACCAGTTATTTGGAGAAATGAGAGTGAGTGAATGAGAAGTATATATCCATTTTAACCTTTAGTACATCTATTTACCTGCAGATTAACGAGGGGGATTTCACATGAGGTTTAGCTGGTGGAACCTGTTTTAGTTGCTATTTTTGGCCATTTCTCTCCTTCTTAAAAATAGCTGTTGCAAATGGAAACACCGCCAATCCCTTCATATTAGTTTAACATCCAAATGTCGACATTTCAATTACAACTCAATGCAACAGTGTAGTCTGGTAATTTGAGATTTCTGTCATGTCAAGTGCGTCAAAGCACGTTAAAGCCAATTGTCGCTGCTTTTATCAGACATGTATGCAAAGCTTACTTGCCCTATTCAGTCGAAACGTGTGCCATGTGGCGCACAGAAGCATGAGTGCATGTATTTTTAGCATGGAGGCCTCCAGTGAGAATTGAACCCTTAACCCTGGCAGTGTAAGCTTCATGCTCTATCCAAGGAGACCAACAAGGTCCACTTTGCAATTACGAAAAAAAAAGAAAGAAAAAATATCAAAATGAAAAAAGTAAATATGAAAATGTCGTTTGGCAGTTTCATTCATTTTATGTTAAATAATTTGATTTCCTTCTCGCCCTGTCAATCAAAAAGCGCTGTATTCAACTTGAGCTTACATCACAATCTTTCTGTCTGTGTTCACAGGAGGCCTTAGCTGTTTCAGGCAGAGCCACGAGAACCTGTGCGAGCACTCGCTGCACCTTCACGAGGGCATGGACACTGGTGCTGCTGCTGGCCTGACGGGGTCGCTACCTCACTCCCTGCCCTCCACCCCGGACATAGAGAACGCAGAGCTGACACCAATCCTGCCCTTCCTATATCTGGGGAATGAGCATGACGCTCAGGACATCCACCTGCTGCAGCGCTACAACATTGGCTACATCCTAAACGTGACCACCCACCTGCCGCTCTTCCACTACGACACGGGCCTCTTCATCTACAAGCGCCTGCCCGCTACAGACAGCAACAAGCAGAACCTGCGCCAGTACTTCGAGGAGGCGTTTGAATTCATCGGTATGAAAACTTTCAATGTTTTCACTGCAGACGTGTAAGCCTAGCACAATATTTCCCAAACTTGTTGTCTTGTGACACTTTAAGATAATGTATGTAATGACCAGACCTAGATAGACACCTGGTCACAAAGGAAGTTTTAATATCTCATCATGTGTGATAACTGAACTTCCCCTGAGGGAACAAAGCATTTATTATAAAATGGTTTCCATGTTTATCTCTGCAGAGGAAGCACATCAAGCAGGTATGGGCCTTTTGATCCACTGCCAGGCAGGCGTGTCTCGTTCAGCCACCATCGTGATTGCCTACCTGATGAAGCACACCTGGATGACCATGACAGACGCCTACAAGTTTGTCAAAACCAGGAGGCCCATCATCTCCCCAAACCTCAACTTCATGGGCCAGCTGTTGGAGTTCGAGGAGGACCTCAACAACGGAATAACGCCACGAATCCTTACACCAAAGCTGATTGGTGTGGAAACCGTCGTCTAAACGAACCCACACGACTCAACGCTCACACTTGTACTCACTCTCACTGCTTTTTCAAGAGAGACTTGCTCTGTGAGCCAGTTTGGAGTGTGACAGCCGCTGTATTCTTCTTAAATCTCCTAATGCTCATCTCAGTCTCTGGAATGCCAAAGCTCTGGGTCAGTGGTGGTGAGAAATGCCAAAAATCCCTACTGTTTAGACCTGGCCAAAGTCCCAGAGGAGAAGACGAGTTAGAGATAGAGATAGGGAGGGGAAGCGGTCAGTGGGAAGCTTTCCATTTGCGATTGCAGAGGAGCAAACATAAAGGAAAAGAAAATCGGTTTGGAAAAGATATTCTATGTGCTTAGGGGCAATTACTGACAAGAGAACTTCTTAAAGCTCACACTGTGGCACACAGTTTCTGTTTGCAAACTCAGGCGTGGTCGGCTATGGCAGTGCCTGTCAAAAAAATAAATAAAGATGAAGACTTGTTTGGTGTGTTAATGTTGTTGTTCTATTTTTATACAGGGGTTTATGGGGGTGACCATGACGAGCCCACAGCGGCTTACTGTGCAATAATTTCGGAGTGGAATGCAACTGAGACATTGACCTTATGTGTATATATCGGTAATGATGATGAAACATTTCCAGCTCTTTGCTGAAATACGATTTTGATGTTAATGTAATTACTGTTGTTCAGTTCTATATGTTTATGTTTATGGTGCATACAGTTATGTTGTAACATTTGGCGCAGACGTGTACAAGAGAAAAAAATGGGCTTTTTTTTGAGTGCAGCTTGTGGGTTTATGTAAGTCATCAGAACCACAACTTCATATTCTGTAGGTTTGCTTCAGTATCTTCGTTTTGCCATTCCTACATCCACATATGCATATTTTAGCTATATATATATATATATATATATATATATATATATATTACCAGACAGCCATAAGAGTTTTTTTATGCATGGCTGCTGGCAGAGGAAACAACACTTTGAAATCATGAGTGAATATTGTAAAACAGGGCTACTGGTGATGTTTAATGTAACAGAACAGAGGAATTTCACTGCCTGCTTCTATTGTCTCCTCTGTTCTTTTTGCTCCCATTCATCCATGAGCCAGCTCAGTTGTAACAAACTCTACCGAGTAGCTGTTTGTATGTGTCAATGTCATACATTTTGAGCTATGATTCAGTCCGTTGTAAGGTAGCAGAGTTGAGGTACAGACTTCAAACAAACATTCAATTCCCCCCTGTGGGTTGCAGTGTAGTGTGGAGGTGGTGGTACAGTAGAGCAGTGTGACCCCTGTCTAATCTTTTGCAACTCCCTGTCGCTGACACTAAGCTACAGTTAAGTGAGCTCTCCTGCCTTGCATAGGTGAGCGCTGCTGTCACGTGCTGTTCTAGTGCCTCTATCAATGCCTTAATTCATGTGTCACAACTGGGCCTGTGCATGGTACACCATCACGTGCAGACGGATGCAGAACAACCAAGGTCACATTTTAACACCCAGACAAAAGCTACCTGCTCCTCTTGGTCTCTGTGTAACATGCAGATGTCTTTCTGCTATTCCTGATTAATATGCAGAATTTCAGAAAATTGCATTCAGGAGCCTTGAGGTAAAAATGCACGTTATGTAACTCTGATCTCGTGGTGGCATTTGAGGGAGAGTCTGAACACCACCGTGAATTGTAAATCAACTCCGCACTAAATAGTAGTGTAGTTAAGAGAATATGCACGCACACAAAGTTTACCCTCATCCTGCTGCACCTGAATATACTCACCTTTGACTCATGTGGACAGATATGAAGAGAAAGGCTAAAAAAAAAATACTCAACTTTGCGAGTACTACTTTGCCTTCATTCTGATCCAAACTGCAAATGTTTGCATTGTTGCTGAACAGAATCGAAATTTAGCATTTCAGCCTGGTCAGTTTTTACACATTTGATGGATTAAGTGGAAATTATAAAAAGGGAAACTTCTTAAAGAAACCAGGTGGGATGCATGCATTTTCAACCACCTGTCTTAACACTTAGCACACAGTATAAAGACCTTGTCTTGTTGAGATGACTGTGTGAATGCCTATATAAAAAGTGAGCATTTAAACACTGATCTAAATTTTAAGGAAAATAGCCTTGTTTTAGCTTGAATCACACATTGTTGATCTAATTGATTTTGATTTGATGAACCCCAAGGGCCGTCTCAACACAAGAAAAAGCATGTAGTCCTTCAACTGATGTTTAAACATGGAATTCAGACCAAAAAACAAGCAGCTTCATCCAGTATTTTACCAAGCTGACTCGAAGCAGCTTCCTTACAAACTATGGTTTCTGTTCTGTTTATGATCGCTGTACTGATTTCTGTTCAGCTCTCCATTGTTTGCATGAAAACAAAGGCATAAAATGAAGCACAGGGCTAACAATATCACTGTTTTATTTATTTTGCAATACACCCTCTGTGAACCATTTTATCTTCAAAAGTACATCTGAACCCAGACATTTGGAGAATGATCACGTGTGTCACTGTCAACAAGATGAAGGAGAATGCAAGAAGTTTTCATAGTGTAGTGAATACAAACACACTCTGTAAAGCTTTACAACATCAACGTTCACGACAATAATCTTAAAAATCCCTCATGTGAAAATCCATGCTATGCAAATGAAATTGTAACAGGTTGTTCCTTTACCCGACGATCATGAAATAGTTTTGTGAGGTCTCTGCGGACATTTTGAGCATGAATAACCGTTTGCAGCCTCAGATTGAAGTGAGTTTTTTACTTGTGACTTATCGACAAAGACATTCTAAAAAAACAAAACGTTTGTGTGGTGACACGTCCCCACTTTGTATTTTTGTTGCTGTTGTCATTGGCGTCTACTGGTGCTCCACAATATATTTGAATATGATAAAAAGGTATGTAATAACCATTTACCACACGTTTGTAGCTTGTGCATTTATATTCAGTAATTACCATTTGCAAAAAAAGAAAAAGAAAAAGAGAGAGCTTAGCATCTGAGCCAATGTTGTATAAGAATAACTAACCTTTTCGTCCCATTTGCTGGTTCCTAAAACCGCAGCGGCACATGGCTTTTGTATGTAATGATCTATCTGACTGAACAATGTAACCGTCTGTACTGTACATTACTCTCTGGTTGGAAAACGAAGCATGCTGTGTGCTCCTCGTCTATGAGGGACACTCGCAGACATTATGGTGCTGTCCGTCTTTCTCACACTGCTCTTTCTACATAGCCTGATTGACAGCTCCAAGAGGCATCTGGGTCTGTTCCCTTTTATTTGGAAACACGGTTCTGTATTAGAACAATATCAAACTGTTATATTTGATGTGCACTCTTTACGACTAGACTTGTTTAAGAGTCTCTGTTTTGGGCTCACAGGCTCCGGTGGAAACGGGCTTTGCTCTACAATTCTCTGTATTTTTCTTTGTGTCTATAGTCAACGGTCAAGTATATACAGTATATAAATATATATGTATATATATCTATTTTCTTTGTATGCATATATTCATTACTATTTTTGCACTGACCTACGGACAGATGGATTTATTTTTTTCCACAAAGGGTGCTATTATAACGGAGGCCTTCTCCCACACCTTTTTGCATGACTTGCTCAGATTCCTCAACTCGTCTGTTATCTCTCCTACTCTTCTCCTACTCTCCTCCTACTACTCCTTGAACTGTTGAAATTGAAGCACTGTAATTTTGTAATCCCTACTTGTGAGCTTTGAAATAAACAGGGAGGCTTCAAGTTTGGTTTGGCGTCCTGGAGGTTTGTTTTCTCTCCGTTTCTTCCTACGTGGAGGAACTCATTTCTTTGGCTATAGATATATGTTTCTGACACACGGTGAAGAGGTTTTACTTGGTATAAACGTAAAATGTCTCATGTTGTATTTAAATATTTAAAGCTGCGATAATCAATATTTTAACATTAACAATGAATCAAAAGTTCACCATATCAACTTGAAAGGTGATGATATGTCAGTGGTGTGTTCACAACCTATTTCAGCTGCCTCTGAGTGGCTAAAAAATTTAAATATATAGGTTTAAATTCTAAGCAAGAGACAAGGGCTGCAACTAACGATTATTGTCATTATCGAGTAATCTATTTGTTTTTTCAATTAATCAATAATTTAGTCTATATAAAGTCATAAAATAGTGAAAGGTTTCAATTAGAGCGCTAAAGGTGACATCGACCAACAGATATTCAACTTATAATGATACAAAACAGAGAAAAGCAGAAAAACGCCACATTTGAGAATCTGGAATGAGCAAATGTTTGCCTGAGAAATGAATTAAACAATAAGTTCAGACTATCAACTTATCAGTTAATCAAGTAACTGCTTCAACTATACAAGAGACATTACAACATTTGTGTGAAAACATCCTGATATTAAACGAGAAACAACAGATTGAGAGATAAAGATTTCATGTGACCAAGGACCCACAATACAATCGAAGCCAGAAAACGACAGAAGCTCAAGGGGCATCCTGATTATTGGGATCAATAACAACAAACATGCCTTACAGTGTGTATTTTAAGATATAGTCTCTATCAGCCTCTTGACATTTGAGCATCCAGTGGAGTACACAGCCAGAGTTGTGAATTATCTGTGCTCCCCTCCATTGAACCATGTGTCACATAGCTGCAGGAGTTATGGGCCTATATTTATTCCCGACTTCGCAGGCGTCTAGTGCCTCATGGCTAGCGGCGAAGGGGTGTAGGGGCGCTGGCCGAGGGGTCAAGATCTCTCCATAGGAACCGGCACAAAAATAGTTTTTAGCGTTGTTTCTAATTACAAGTGATGAGTGCCCCGCCTCATTAATCCTTTCCTATCAGCACTGGGCAGGCACGCAGCACAAGAATAGCCCTGATCTTTGTGCTGCTGCACGCCGCTCTCCAGCGAGCACTGCATGGACGTATTAGGAAAAGCGGGCCTGAGAGGAGGACCTACCTTTCACACACACACACACACACACACACACACACACACACACACACACACACACATACACACACACAAGTCAGAGGAGGCGGTGAAATAAAGCAGTGTATCTCTGAGCCTGCTTTAAGAATTGCTGCACTGGTTACCATCAAAGCTGCTCCCTTTGTCACAGGAAGATGTACTCGCACGTCATCCCACCAAGGCTCCACTAAACGAAACCACAGCAGCACTTTGCACTTACAACTCATGCATACAATAATGCTTCTCATGTCTACTTTACGATAACATATGCCAAAGGACCATACAGATTTAGGTTAATGAGGAAAATGGGAACACAAATAAAAGTATGAAAGAATGCAGAGGACAAGGGCTCAGTCAGTTTCACTTATAGCATATTGTGCCAATTGATAGTACTAAATCATATGAGTTATATGATTTGTTTGGCTATTTTTCAGTATATTAATGTTTTGATATCAATGTATGTTTTCTTTGTATCTGTTGATCATTTCATGATGTGATAGAATAATGTTGACTTCCCATGTACAACCTTGGGGTCGGGAGTCGGGACCACCAAAAGAGACCCATGATAAATGATTAAAGAGATAAGAAAGTATTAAAAATATTTCACATAAATATTTATCTTTGCATTATCCATTTTTCATCTTCTTTCACATAAAAAAATCCAGAAAGGAAAATTCAATCTTTGGCTCAAGTGCTCACATGTCCAAACTCGGGTCATAACCTGTGTCGAGGGTTTACAAGTTGACATTTCCTCATTTTAAGGTGTCACAAGCTGGAAAGGCTGGGAACCATTGGTCTATATAGAATACCGGGTGTAATCAATACAGATTCTTAGAATCTCCGCTGGTTGCCTGGCAACCTCACGGTGACAACAAGACACACGTGCCGTTTTTCCACTTTGGTTTTTGTACGGATTAAACAAACGACATATAACGTGTTAATTAGGGAGCTGGTAGCTGGATTTTGCTTCCTTTGGACAGAGCCAGGCTAGCTGTTTCCCCTTGTTCACAGTCTTTATGCTAAGCTAAGCTAACCAGCTGTAGCTTCATATTTACCGTTCAAGAGTGATATCAATCTTCTCCTTTAATCCCTGTCTGAAGAACGTTTCTTTTATGTGTCTAATCAAAGTGTATACCTGTGATGTAGATGAGTCAGGGTAAGCTGTAGACTGTGTGGACTTTGTGTACTTTTGGTCTGTTTCTGGTGGACTCCACCTCTTAACGCCTATGAAAGTAAATGACTGGGAGGCCTTATTGCCCAACATCGGTGCCCGACCTCACTGATGCTCTGGTGTAAAATCCCTGCAGTCAGGTTTCGCAATCTTGTGGAAAGCCTTTAAAAGAAGAGCGTTTTAGCAGGGTTTTTAATCCCACAGTTTGGAAATAAGATGTTCATCACATTTGGGGGTTATGTTTGGGTGTCCACATACCTTTGGCCATATATTCCTGTGATGTAGATTAGTAAAATGAGCTGTATCTACTCTCCAACTCAATGTGATGTATTCTCGCTGTAAATGAGTTCAGGCCTGTGATTCTCTGCAGTCAGCACTTAGTTGGTGAGTATGAATTATCCTCCTGCATCATAGAGAGAGAGAAACAAGCAGAGCAGTGAGGGATGGAGTGAGATAGATGGAAAGAGAGTAGAAAAGGTCATGGCCTATTTCACACAACACACCAAGGAGATTACAGGAGGTCTCTAGGCATGACACGGGTGCCATGGTGATGTCTCTGCAAATAAGCAAATAAAAATATGCCACCTACAGAGCAGCTGAGGACGGGGGAAGGACACAGAGCTCACAGAGAGAAAGAGGACATAAATGAAGAAACATTTTATTCTGCAAGATCAAAATGATATCAAATGCCTGCTCTGACAGACAAGATAAAAAACATCTGGAGCTGCTGAGTCCAGAAGCTAGCAGAGTGAGCGCAGCTACGGTTTCTTATCCCTCGTGGCACATGTTGGACTTTTGAAGTGTCATGTCATGTTACATATTAGCCACACACTGACCACTGCGCAAGAGACATGCCAGGGCTCAGCGTGGTGACGCCAAGCCATATGTCGTATATGTCTGCGTGGAGCTCCTCCTCCACCAGAGTCACTTTATCAGAACATGTCATTTTCATTTAAGTATTTATTCACAGTAGTGTAATAGCTGTAATTTGCCTTTAATGATTCATATTAGAGCTGGGCAATATATAGATATTATATCGATACTGTCATATGAGACTAGATATCGTCTTAGATTTTGGATATCGTAATGTCGCAATATGACATAAGTGTTGTCTTTTCCTGGTTTTAAAGGCTGCATTACAGTAAAGTGATGTCATTTTCTGAACTTACCAGACTGTTCTAGCTGTTCTGTTATTTGCCTTTACCCACTTAGTCATTATACCCACATTACTGATGAATCTCATTGTGTAAATATTTTGTGAAAGCACCAATAGTCAACACTACAATATCGTTGCGGTATCGATATCGAGGTATTTGGTCAAAAATATCGCCCAGCCCTAATTCATATACAGTGATGGTATAATGTATTAATGGACATAAATGGGAAAAACATACAGTAAGCTTTGATTCAAATAGCAGCTTAGCCATAGTGCATAGCTGTATCATTAAGTAAGATACACTTAAAACCGATTACACACCAAATACATTCAGATATGACTAAGAAATGTAAGCGTCATGCAACCTCTGAGTTCATGATGAGGGATATTTATGTCAGCCTAATGACCTAATGGCCTTCCATCATGCCTTTCTTTTTCTATCTTGTACATGTATAGAAAAGCAAAGGGGGAATTAACAACATTAACAATGACTCAGTTCCCCTAAGTGGAATGCAGCCATCATTGATGTTATTAAATACACTTGTGCTTTTCCTGCTATGACACGTCAAAATGTCAGCTGTAGTTTAATAAAACAAATCCAGACTCTGCCTATTAAAACCATGTAAAGAAAGAAGGAAAGCTCTGCAAAAAGCACGTATGTGAACCTCGAGTTGGGATTGTTTTGGTAAAATTTAAGAATCAAGAACAAACATTCATGTGTTACTTTTAAGCCAACAGGGATGAGAAGTCCTAAATGTTTCATGGATGGAATGATCCGCCTAATGAAGACCATGTGATACAGTTGAAAGCTCTGGGGGGGAAAAGCTAGTGAATGGATGTTGACTTGGGGTTGTTTTGTCAGACATCTACAGTGGTTGTAGAAATGATGCCTGCGATCTCATAACAGGAAGGTCTAACTGCCAGGAGTAAAAATCTGCTGAGAAAATAATGAGTCCTTTATTTATTTACCTTCAAAGTAGTCACATTTAAATACAGTATATTGAGTTTAAATTGATCATTGAAATCTATTTAGACTTTTTCTTTTCAATACAACCTCTAAGAGTGAACATTTTGAAATATTGATACTGCACGTCAAGCATTAACAATATCACGGTTGCTGCTGCACAAAGCTTAGCGAGTCCGTGAATTTGAAGACACACCAGTGAATCTGGGTGATGTGTGTCTTATTTCCACACTGCTACTCTTGTCTATCTTCTGCTCCTGATTCGCTCTTTTAACTGCTTTTAACTGCCTGCTCTTCTCATTCACTTCCTCATTCATTGTGGTCACTGGATAGACAAAAGCCATTTATAATTATCTGACACACACACACACACACACACACACACACACACACACACACACACAAAGAATGCCCACACCACCAGCACAAGGGGGAAATCTCTGAAAGTTTTTGAGTTAATAGTAATTTTCACTAGATTACAAAATAGGACATTACATACAAACCAGACAGAAGATAAATAAATAAATTTATAAATAAATACATTTGTCACACCCTTATTTGTATTATCCAACCTTGGACTTCCTGGTCTATATTTATGCCTTCGGGAAATGAAGCAACCTCCCTTAAATATGTAGATGATGTCACAATTGTATGTTTTTTGACACCAAAATGAAAAACGTATAACCAGAAAGGCAAGTTGTTTGTCCTTTCCGTTTGTAGTAAATTTTTAATTTCACGATACTGAAGTTTTTCTCCCCTTTAGATATCCCCAGGCAACTTCCTGTTGTGCCACTCCTTATTTAAACTAACTCTTGAACTGGAAGTTTGAACCTTCACTGTCTGTACAGTAGGTATCATGAACACTGTCTGGTCCTGCTCAGCCGCCCTCCTCTCTCCTTACCACCATAGAGAACCCCCCGCACCCCCCCCGTCCTTCCTCCTCATCTTTCCATCTACTTTTTACCCTAGGAAACCCCCCGCCACAGTCTTCATGACACATTCAACCCACTAATTATACTGCACTGTGGGGGGGCCTGGGAAACCAAAACAATAATTTAAACCCCATTTTACTGGAGCACTTATCTGCTAAGTGCTCACACAAGTAGTCAAAGCCACACACTGAATGTGAGACTCAATCATTCATCAAAATTCAACATTATAAGTAGTTAAGTTAAGCTCGTGATTGTTACATAAATAAATATATATATTCCCAGATGGGAAAAGGACATTTACAATAACTTCAAATGCACCACGAGGCTGTAGTTTACCAGTTTCAATGAACGCACTGTCTGTGTTGTTTTTGCGATGGCAGCTGCAGATTGTTAACCTGGCTCCGCCCTCCTACTTACTTTCGCTCAATTTCCCTTCAGTACTCCGTCTGGGTTTGCAATATATTCTTAGGTTTTCTCCGGTCAAATATTTGTAGGTCCAATTAGCGAACAGAGGGAGTGGCTGAGAACAATGACGTTGAGGACGTGCACTAGAAAGATGCGAGCGAAGCCATTCGGTCCATTGTGGCAGCAACGCTGCCAAATATCCAGAAGTTAAAGCCCGAGCAAGAACAATCTTTGCTGAGTTGTGTTGGTCGCCATGATGTTGTGGCCCCCCTCTCCACGGGGTTCGGAAAAAGTTTGATTTTCCAGCTCGCTCCGTTAGTGGTGAAGGAGTTGGCTAAGGCTAACGCTAGAGATGCTAATGCTAAATATTGGCGCGTTCATGCCACCTCGGAATAACAGGGACCGCCCCCGTGATTACGTTATTTTTCTGACTACCAGTGTTCACATGGTTAGGATGGTCGGGATGCGTGTTCTTCTTCTTCTGTTATATTGGCGTTTGGCATAACAACTTGTTGCATGACTGCCACCAACTGTTGGGCGTAGTCTAGAGCATCAGGTATGTGAAAACCTGGTGAAAACATGGAGGCCACAATAATTTGCTGCTGTTTTCTTATGCGAGCATACAAACAGCACATCGTCAGGTGTTTGTGTTATCTGCAGGACAACGAACAGGAAAGGACACGGATAATGTCTTTTTTTTTATATATGTTATGTCTGTGTATGTTTCTCAGCAGAGGCGTTTGTCCACAATAAACAGTTTATTGTCATTGAAATATGTTCAGTGAACCAAAGTCGCCTACATCAAATGTCAGTTGTCAACAACGCGTCACCAACTGGGAAACTCAGTTAGTAAAATCTGGCCCGAGTTTCCCACCTCTGATTCCGACAGGAAGGGACGTGAATGATGACGTTTTCACTCGGAAAAACGTTTTTCCGATGTCCATGAACACACGGTATAAGCCGATAGTTGTCGTCGGTCTCCCCTCTTGTTGCACATGCGCATGACGTACGTCACAACCAAACATTAGCGATTGGTTATGGCAGATCCAGAGTGGCTCTGGGCAGATCCAATAGTTTTAAACTTCAACAGAGTACCCGCCTTGAAGGAAGTTAATGCTTGTCAATGGAGAGAGGCCAGACTCTCTGTACAAATGAAATGTACGAGAGTCTGGTTGGACCAGGCTAGCAGATTGTTACATACCGGTGATGAATCCTCTACAGTAAAACACAGTCAAACTTTACACCGTTTAGCGTTAGCTGTCAGCATTTTAACCGTGTTTAATCCAGCTACTCGCTAGCAGTAGGCTAACGTTAGCTGCTGTTGAGTATAGTGTTAACTAGCTAACGGTAGGCTAACGTTAGCTGCTGTCGAGTATAGCGTTAACTAGCGCCACATGCAGCGGTGTTTGTGTTGCCTGTATCGTCTGTTTCAGAGCATCAGAGAGAAGTGCAGACATATCAGTGGCACCAGATTTCGGTAGCCAGGGTTGGCAGGAAGAAGATTTTTACAAGTAAATGTTCCAATCAATGATCCAGGCAGCACATTCTCGTCTCCCTCCTTCATTTTACAGTCCAATGGTGGCTAGAACGGCTCCGGGTCAAACGTTAATATAGAACAGATTAATCTGCGTTATTTTTTTTAACGCATTATTTTTTCTCTGATTAATTAATCGAAATGAACGCGTTATTTTGACAGCCCTAATATATATATATATATATATACACACACACACACACACACACACACACACACACATACATACATACATATACACGTAGCAATACATTACATTTTCCAAAGCCAGAGTCAAATACTTTATGCTCTTTTATGCTCCCTGCAGTGGGAACATTTCAAGTTTGTGAATGGTCCACTGTTCAGAGAGCAACTGACGACAGTAAGTTCAACAGTCTGAGTATTAATAGTCTGACCTTTTAGTCAGGCATGCACAAGTGTACATTATTACATGTATGTACGGTACGAGTGCATACACAGCCGCAATAACTCATCGTAACTCGTAGTAACTCAGCTAGTCACTTGCTGTTCTGTGTGTAGACAGAAGGTGCAAAGTTGAGCTCGTATTAGTATCCTTGACTTTCTCTGCTGCGAAGGTTCCATATGCAGCGAGTGTAACTCAATAGGTACATCAATTACCTCTGTTTCCTAGGTGCCTTCACAAACAACAGCTGCAGAGTTTAATAAACTAGCCATGCAACTCAATCACAGGGGCTAAAATATCATGAAGCCTGAAAACCAGCGGGACGATGAAAGTAGGCCCATTTTGTTGTCATTGCTTCCTCTGTCTATCTATCTTTTTGATACAAAGACCCTTAGAAACATGTGTATACAGGTGGAAAATGTATCAATACTGTAACACTTTTCATTATTTAATCACCGGCTACCCCTGTTTTCAAAATGACACACTGTAACGCGCCATGTTGCTTGGCATCGAGGCATGCTGTCGCTGTATTAAGTTGCCGCAGGCTTCATTTGTGGTTGTGGGACAGAGGTACATTTTTTCCATGGTAACTGGAACCTCATTCAAAACTCTGTCCTTGAATAGATATGAGGACTCTCTTCTTTTAGACTGAATTTGAGTCACTGGTTCAACACGTGTGCCTGCTCTTAATTTACTTTATTTATGTATAAAAAAAAGTATAAAAACCCTGGTGGGATTTTAAGGGTGTTCTCTAAAGAGCACTAACTGTGGAATCATAAACAGAAAAGCCATCAGGAAAACAATAATGAATTAAATAATTAAAAACAATATATAATTGTGAGTGAAACTGTTTATGTTACAGTGTGTGGTGAAGGTATGAAGAGAGCAGATTAGATCTAATTTGTACCAAACTGAACCAAGTTGAACCGTCATTGAGAAAAGTGAAAAATTCAGATTTCAACATGACATCATGACTTTGCGTAAACATACACGCCAACTTTCTTAAGCCAAGTGGTGTGTTATCTGTACGCATTTTGAGCTATCCGAGTATATGTCTACGCTGTATACAACGGACGTAAACATACACGCCACTGGGCGTGTTATCGTGTTAACATACACGCCACTTTCTAAAGCCAAGTGGCATGTTATCTGTACTTATTTTGAGCGCCGTATACAGCGGACGGGTTGGGTTTAGGAAAAGAAGAACCGGTTGGGTTTAGTAAAAGAAGACAGCTACAGTTGGTTTAGGAAAAGAAGAACCGGTTGGGTTTAGTAAAAGAAGACAGCTACGGTTGGGTTTAGGAAACGTGACACGCGGGACACGAAGGAAATGTGACACACAGGACATGATCCCTGGTCTCCTGGGTTAGGGTTAGTCCTGTTAGGTTAAGTCCTGTGTTTTACCCATCCACCACCCCGACCAACCTCCCTACGTGGATTTTCGCCCTTTCATACTACTCGTTACGGCGTCAATTCACACGCAATCACAAGGTAATGTAAGTCAATGGAGGCCAAACAGTGTTGATATACACGCTAAAAAGCGAGTATGCGTCTTGATAACACGCCAAAAATGGCATACAAATTGGCATGTCATACATATGCCACTTCATGAGATCAGTCTGCAGATTTAGTGCCATACTGTTTGAGTGAATCTGAATGAACAAAAAACGAATCTTTACAGAGGCTTCGAGAAAAAGAGACGTTGGTATGTAAAGGTTTCAGTATGCTCCAAACCATATCTATAATAGGGATCAACCGCTATGGATACCGATTCTTTTTTTTTCATCAGCCTTAGCCGATGACCGATATGGGCTGCAGATTCTCTTGAGCAGATATTTGGAGCCGATACTGCTTTTGCGCCCGAAAATGTAAACCCTGCCACACTGGATTTGTTTTCGGAATCTGCTCTGCCATTTCTTTAAAAATAATAAACAAAAACACAGATTAGTGTCACTTCTGCATCATCTTACACTTATATCACCCAAATTATGTGTGCAATGTGCATCATATGGATGGGTGCACTGCATAAGGTTAACTGTGCAACGGTAAAAGGCTTTCATCAACATCTACAACACAGCCTTGATGATGCATTATAAGACAGATATAATCAGGTCATCACAAAATTTCCTTTGTCAACACATTTAAATAATTTAAGAACACAAGAAACCTGAAAAGTAGCCATTGAAATAAAGTGCTTGATTTGTAATTTAAGACTGCCATGGTGCTGGAAGCCTGGAGGGGCAGTACATGGTCTGCATGTCAACTGCAGCGTCTCCAGCAACACAGAGCTGCCTGTGGACGCCTATCTGTAAATAATGCCGGGAAAAAACTATCGGCGAACGCAGCAGCCGCATGTCCGCCGATGCCGATACATGTAAAAACGCAAATATCGGCCCGATATATTGGCCGGCCGATAAAAATCAGTCTATTACCAATCTATACTAAGTCGTCATCTGCATCGCATCTGAAGGCTAAATGGTTTATGGCTGTTCCAAATGTCCACACTCGAAGATGGGCTGAGAAGCCCGCTGTCATAGAGAGGAGGGGAGATGTGATAAGCATTCAAATATGGTGAGTTTCAGACCCTTTAATCCTTGAAGGCATTCATGGTGTTTCACTCAGTTGTGATTGTGAGAAAAATTTAAAAAAGGAAGCTCGAGAAAAAAGTTTGTCGGTTACATAGAGCTACAAAAATTGCTGGGCTGACGTTGGAAAGTTGTGGGGGGAGAGGAGTTTCAGGTTTTTTTTTCTTTGGTTGAAGCATACTGACATCTTAAAGATTAGCATGAGCAATGCAAAATGGAGAATTTCTTTGGAGAGAGGAGGGAAATGTGGATGCCCAAGCAATGAGACTAAAGGAACAAAACATGTCAACAAGACCACGCAAAAACCAAAGCTGACAATGTGTCCATTTTTAAATACTTTCCATCTGCTCCAATCAACCTAAAGCCCATTCATTCCTACTTAACACCTAAGTCCCAAATGAAATACATTCATGCAAAAAAACAAACAAACAGCAAAAACAGCTGGGCATACTGCATATTTTAGCAAACGTAATTCGAACAGGAATAATCAGTGGTTTGTTAGGGACTATTTTCAGCTGCGGATTTGGTGCACTAGTAGTGAGTACAGCAGCACGACAGGAGCAAATAAAAATAAACTACAGTGCCCACGTTCATTGTAATAATGAAACATGTCACCCAGTGCAACAGTGTGGCTCAATTATGTGTTTTTTAAAATAGTTTTGGACACAGCCTTAGGCTACAGGTTAGTACCTGGAGGATCAACTCAATGTTGGTTTTGGTCCTTTTATAGGCTTTGTTGGTAATCAGAAAAATATGGAGTCACTGCAGTGATCCTGGGGTGACACATGTGAAGCGAGTTGAATGAATCGGATTTATGTGGGAACAAATAACAGAGTTCTTTGATGCTAGCAGGGCTATCAGTATTCAAGTACAAGTACGAGTATAAGATGGACAGATATTTGACAATGAAGAAAATAAAAACTGGTGATGCTCATCAACAAAAGCCTATTTTGTGCTCAGGTTCACAGTCGATGTAGCAGGAGAGCCTTGAGTGTTTTTCATCTGTTTGGCCATATGCAGCATTTTCTTCATCAGTAATTCACAAGAAACATGCGTTAAAAGAAACATGCAGTCCGTGTTGTGGGTTATGTTTTTTCCTGAAATTTATTTTGGCTCGTTTTGTAACATTGCGCTCAATAAAAATGAAATAGGTTTACGCAGGGAGAGGCGGGGCCACCGGCATCATAACAGTATGAACATCCATCCATCCATCCATCTTCTTCCGCTTATCCGGTAACGGGTCGCGGGGGTAGCAGCTCCAGCAGGGGACCCCAAACTTCCCTTTCCCGAGCCACATTAACCAGCTCCGACTGGGGGATCCCGAGGCGTTCCCAGGCCAGGTTGGAGATATAATCCCTCCACCTAGTCCTGGGTCTTCCCCGAGGCCTCCTCCCAGCTGGACGTGCCTGGAACACCTCCCTAGGGAGGCGCCCAGGGGGCATCCTTACCAGATGCCCGAACCACCTCAACTGGCTCCTTTCGACGCGAAGGAGCAGCGGCTCTACTCCGAGCTCCTCACGGATGACTGAGCTTCTCACCCTATCTCTAAGGGAGACGCCAGCCACCCTCCTGAGGAAACCCATTTCGGCCGCTTGTACCCTGGATCTCGTTCTTTCGGTCATGACCCAGCCTTCATGACCATAGGTGAGGGTAGGAACGAAAACTGACCGGTAGATTGAGAGCTTTGCCTTCTGGCTCAGCTCTCTTTTCGTCACAACGGTGCGATAAATTGAGTGTAATACCGCACCCGCTGCGCCGATTCTCCGACCAATCTCCCGCTCCATTGTCCCCTCACTCGCGAACAATACCCCAAGGTACTTGAACTCCTTCACTTGGGGTAAAGACTCATTCCCTACCTGGAGAAGGCACTCCATCGGTTTCCTGCTGAGAACCATGGCCTCCGATTTAGAGGTGCTGATCCTCATCCCAGCCGCTTCACACTCGGCTGCGAACCGATCCAGTGAGTGCTGAAGGTCACAGGCCGATGATGCCATCAGGACCACATCATCCGCAAAAAGCAGCGATGAGATCCCCAGCTCACAAAACTGCAACGCCTCTCCACCCCGACTACGCCTCGATATCCTGTCCATAAATACTACAAACAGGATTGGTGACAAAGCGCAGCCCTGGCGGAGGCCAACTCTCACCTGAAACGAGTCTGACTTACTGCCGAGAACCCGGACACAGCTCTCGCTTTGGTCATACAGAGATTGGATGGCTCTGAGAAGGGACCCCCTCACCCCATACTCCCGCAGCACCTCCCACAGTATCTCCCGGGGGACCCGGTCATACGCCTTCTCCAGATCCACAAAGCACATGTAGACCGGTTGGGCATACTCCCAGGCTCCCTCCAGGATCCTTGCGAGAGTAAAGATCTGGTCCGTTGTTCCACGACCAGGACGGAATCCGCATTGTTCCTCTTCAACCTGAGGTTCGACTATTGGCCGAACCCTCCTTTCCAGCACCTTGGAGTAGACTTTACCGGGGAGGCTGAGAAATGTGATACCCCTGTAATTGGCACACACCCTCTGGTCCCCCTTTTTGAAAAGGGGAACCACCACCCCGGTCTGCGACTCCTTAGGCACCGTCCCCGACTTCCACGCAATGTTGAAGAGGCGTGTCAACCAAGACAACCCCTCCACACCCAGAGCTTTAAGCATTTCTGGACGGATCTCATCAATCCCTGGGGCTTTGCCACTGTGGAGTTGTTTAACTACTTCAGCAACTTTCACCAGGGAAATTGACGACAATCCCCCATCATCCTCCAGCTCTGCTTCTACCATAGAGGGCGTATTAGTCAGATTTAGGAGTTCCTCAAAGTGCTCCTTCCACCGCCCTATTACCTCCTCAGTTGAGGTCAACAGCGTCCCATCCTTACTGTACACAGCTTGAATGGTTCCCCGCTTCCCCCTCCTGAGGTGGCAAACGGTTTTCCAGAAGCACCTTGGTGCCGACCGAAAGTCCTTCTCCATGTCTTCTCCGAACTTTTCCCACACCCGCTGCTTTGCCTCTTTCACGGCAGAGGCTGCAGCCCTTCGGGCCCTTCGGTACCTTGCAACTGCCTCCGGAGTCCTCTGGGATAACATATCCCGGAAAGACTCCTTCTTCAGTCGGACGGCTTCCCTGACCACCGGTGTCCACCACGGTGTTCGTGGGTTACCGCCCCTTGAGGCACCTAAGACCCCAAGACCACAGCTCCCCGCCGCAGCTTCAGCAATGGAAACTTTGAACATTGTCCACTCGGGTTCAATGCCCCCAGCCTCCACAGGGATGCATGAAAAGCTCCGCCGGAGGTGTGAGTTGACAGTATGAACAACAGAAGGTATTTTGTTCCAGACTATCACCGCCCTACATAGTCAGAGCCCCTTTCACACCACTGTGACTAACCCCAACCCTCGTCTCGCTTTGCCAGACCCTCCTCCACAGCGCTGTGGAGGAGGGTCGAGCGAGTCCACACAGCATTCCGGGATGGGAGAAAAACGTGCTCTGGTTTATTGCCATTTCTTTAAACCAATCCCAATCATCATGGGCGGCGCTAAGCGCCCGTCAGAGGCAAGGTGCCGCTGCAAAATAGCTTTGGGAAGGAACGTGTTTTGGTGGAACGTGTACCTTCAAAAGTTGTTTTAGTCGTGCAACAGAAAACTCAAATTGGACAGATAGTCTAGCTAGCTGTCTGGATTTACCCTGCAGAGATCTGAGGAGCAGTTAACCATAGTCCTCATAAATCCACCGGAGTTTAAAATTCCAACACAAAGAAAGCAGAACGTAACGGACATTCGGGTGAAAAGAGCGTGATCCGGTGGAATTTCTGGCAGCACCGGAGCAATCCTGAAAGTGGAACATTGTGGATATAGACTACAGTCGATGTAGGAGGAGAGCCTCTAGTGTTTTTCATCTATTTGGGCGTATACATCAGTAATTCATAAGAAACATGCGTTAAAAGAAACATGCAGTCCATGTTGTGGGTTATGTTTTTTTTCCTGAAATTTATTTTGGCTCGTTTATTGTTAATATTGTTCAATAAAAATGAAAAAGGTTTACGCAGGGAGAGGCAGGGCCACCGGCATCATAACAGTATGAACGACAGAAGGTATTTTGCTACAGACTATCACCGCTCTGCATGGTAAGAGCCCCTTTCACCTCGCTGTGACTTATCCTAACCCTCACAGCAGGAGCACAGCAAACGCTCAAGCAGTGCAAAGGGAGAGTGCAGGCCGAATGACACCCAAACAGCACATTGCACTCCACATACATGAAATACAGGCATTTGATAAAATGTAATTTGTTCCAGCAGTTGATGCTGCTACAATGGAACATTTCCTTTATGATGATCATCCACGTATTTAGTGGCAAGTCTGTAAGAAACTAATCTAATCTGATATCTACTCCAAGAGTGACTTTGACCGTGCTTTGTTCCTTTAGGTTCTCATTTTCTTTTTCAAAATGGAAACATCAGTGAAGCTGAATCAGGATTTTTATAAATAGCACAGACTGTGATAACATAACAGAGCTTCTCTGTGGGGCTGCTGAAGCTCCCTGCAGCCTCAGGCAGACTAGTATAGAAATGGAGGAAGCTGAATGCTGCACTCTGGTGGACAGAAAAATTATCTACTAGATGTAGGTAGATATTTGAGTTAAAAAGGGAATCCCACCAATCTTAATCTCAGTGTTAGTGTAATTGTTGCATAATTATATTTCCTGTATGTTCTTCCATCAAAAATGTCCCCCACATGACCGCCTCTCAGCTCTGTCAGTACAAATGTAATTTGAAGGAAACGCAGAGTGGGGCTCAGATGACTGATTCTTTTGAACATTTGGTAATTAGTTAGTTTGATAGTCTGACAGCTGCTGTTTGACACACACACACACACACACACACACACACACACACACACACACACACACACACACACACACACACACACACACACACACACTTTGGTCTCACAACTCCAGTTCTAGCAATTTCCACGTTTTATGTGGTTCATGTGTCTGCTTTATGTAATGATTAATTCCCTTTACTGTAAGATAGAACAGATTTATGGTTAGAAAAAAGTACTCTGCAAGAACTTATATTTTCAACATCTTGGAATCAGACTTAAACTATTTCATATTACTACATTATGTATTTAATGCTGGACAAGTGACACATTGTGGCCTCATTGCACTTGCTTATAAAGTATTACAGAATTTATTATATTTTAGTTGAGTCATTTTCAAAGTTAAGCATTCTTTGGCATAACCACAATTGATTGCACACTATTATTGACTGAGTTGGACTAAACTCCAAATATTAATGGCCAGAAAATCACATAAACAGTAAACTGGCTAAGACAAACAGAACTGCTATTGTTTGAAAAACATTTCGTTCTTTGCCAGAATTGAACGGGGAACGTCACGGTTACATGGTACGGGGTATCAAACTACTCCGACACAAGAACGCCACAGAATTCCTTTGACAGTTCTCAAGTAATGTCAGTAATAATTACATTAATGTATATGGTACACATTTCTGATTTTGATATATATTGCAGTTTTGACTTTAAATAGTTAAAAAGCCTATCCAGTAGATCAAAGTTATTTGTACAGTAAGTTTCAGTAAAATGCAATTTTCCTCAAGAATTGATTGATTGATGCTGATGACGATGCTGCTGTTGCTGTTATTGTTGTGCATGTGGTTGTCAAAACCACACTGGATGACTTTGGAGAAGACACAACTTGACCAGAGCACAAAGTGTGAATCATCAGTCCACCAGTCTCTCTGTATCTTCCTCTCATCTCTCTTTATTTGTATGCCACAGCAGTTCTACCAGCCATCTGCTCTGATTAATGCATGTTTATGAGATACTGCATTAAAGCTGTCATTGTATGGATAGCTCCCCCCCCCCTCTCTCTCTCTCGTTCGTGTGTAAGTTTTTCCTCTCTCTGTCTCCTTGTTGACTTATTTTCTCCCAGAAGTGCTCCATTGATATGACAGGACAGGGTAAGACAGGCTGGGGCACGGCAAGACAGAGGGATGGGCAATAAAAGTGTCATTTTTCACCTCGTTCATAAACAGCTCGTAATCATGAGATGAGCCATTGCCTATTATGGGCTCTGTCCAGCCTGTGTCATCAGTAAACAGTGCAGGACAGCTTGCAGTGAGCGCCTGGGCTGACCCAATGAGGATGTGTTTTAACAAGCCGGCATGGGTTGTTGGGAGTCTGGACTAGCTCGACCCACGGTAACCCAGCAGACAATGTAGTTGTTATGGTTGAGCCTGGGAACAGACTCGGGTCTAACACTTATCAAGCTGTCTTGTGAGGCACAAACTTTGGATCATGAATATTACAGAGGTTATGGGGTTATGGGACAGCTTTATTACTCTGACAAACACCATTTCTCAGGAGGGTTGAGGTGGGAGGACAAGACAGCCATATGCCTGCCTCTTTTGCTTTGCAAAACAGGCTGTTGAACTTTCACTGACTTTGACTTTTGATTCACCTTTATCATGCACTGTTCTACTCTTGACCAACGCTGCTGCTGCTGCAAATGAGCATCTATCTTTAGCTGCTATGATTCAGCATGCAGTCTCAGATCGCGACAGAACCTAGGCCGACAGGCTGCAGGAATGGGGGGGGGGGGTCTCAGATGACAGTATGGCTTTTTTGTGAAACAACATACTCCTACATAACCTGCCTGTTTTTTTCTTTTACAAGCTGATAAAAAAAGTCCATATCACCTTAAGTTGCAGCATGCAGATTTTTGTCATAATGCAGGTGGCTAGCTTTAAGAGGAAGGGACAGAGGGAACAAGAGAATGACAGGAGTGGAGGAAGAGCTGCTGAGACACCTCCCCTCCATATGCTCAATCTGCCTCTCCATATGCATGCAGCTCGTGTTTACTCCTTTCTACCTTCACATAGGCGGCGGTGATGCATTGTGAATTTATACACTGTTCATTAATCTCCTGCACAGAGAAAGCCAAAACAGGCCTGAGACTGAATGCTTTGCAACATCAGGTTAGAAAGGGACACAGCGCCCTCTTGTGTACAAAGGAAGCACTACAGCACAGTACCTCGTGCTCTTTGTTTCTTCAGGTTCTGTGGTGCCAGGAATATGAATCAGAAATTTGGGTTTCCATCAACCAAATTGCCCAAAAATAACAAGTAAAATTAATGTGATATCAGTTCACTGCTTTCATTGCATTTTCAGCATTTTAATTTTTTTTTTAAATGGTTTCCTGACTAAACTTTGACATATACCAGTCTTTGATCATCCACTCATCATCCACTGGTCTTAACTATTCAAAATAAATAACAATTTCTGCTTTTTTAACTTAAAAAATATTTATGTAATTATGATATAATTTCATATAAATGAGGTTTGTTGACCATGAACTCCAAGAATTATAAAACTGGTGGTAACAAGTTGGTATTAGTGGTTTATACTGTATAATGGTGGGGAAAAAAGACATTTTGAAAAAACCTAAAAAAAAGTGTTCGTTTTCAATTTTGTGGGAAACTTGGAAGTGTAAGATTATCATTCTAGTTATAACTTGTATGTCATTTTTATAACTCTTGTCTTGACACAACTTTGAGTCCCCCTATTTAGCATTCATAAGCGCAGTATGTACATATTCAATAAATAGTTTATAACACACTTTAAAGAAGGTGTAGGCAAATATAAAGGTTAATTTCTGTATTTGTATTTGGCACCCATAAGTTAAGGCTGGTGTATAAACTGATAATTAATGATAATATAGTAAAACACAGTTATAATAATAATAATATACAATATGTCTTCATAGGAGAATTTACAATTGTTGACAAATACAGTACATTAATAAAGACTTAAAATCTCCTTATATCTGTGTACAACTACATTATAGTCGTACTACTGCTTATAAATGCTACATAGGGGGGACAGAACTATTTGTTTTGCTGTTTGACAGTGAGCGGGTCAAATATTTGGCCCATTCCACATGAGATTACAAGGTTAAAGTATTAAATGAAGCAAAACAGTGAATCTAGTAATACATCAGAGAGCATTCACTGCAGTTCTGATCTGATAGAAAGAAGCTTTTCCTCCCCTTCAGTCTGCAATGACAGAGATGTATAGAACCACTGAGAAATATTTGGACAGGATGGAAAACAGGATTATGAAAGCTCCCAGGGTAATTTTATGCTGCTTTCATTGAATTGTGGATGGATGTGGATACTTCTGGGTTCAGGCTACCACAGAAGACAACATAGATTACATTTAATTTGAATAGAATAACTCTTAACATTCAACTATTCTGGAAAGTCAGACTCCCATAAAACAAAAAAACAAAACTACTTATTTTACTGCAGGAGGGCTGCAAGGGATGAGACTCGACTTAAAAACAGTTTTGCTGTCATACTGGATCCTGAACATTGAGTAGGGGAACAAAACATGGAAAGCATTCAGATGAATAATGTTTAGATCTGCTGATTGGAAAGATTATAGAATTTCACCTCATCCTGCTTTCACTAAACAATTTCGTTTTTTGCACTTTGACCTTCAATTGGGATGTGCTTTTCTGGGAGTTCTAAAACAATGAGAGCAATCATCAAACAGGACAAGATGATTAAATAAATACAGATGATAACCTCTGAACAAGCTGAATGCAGCGGGATGTGACATGAAATAGGCTACAACCACAGCATAGTAGTGGGTTTACCTGTGCATGGCTGAGTGCCCCCTACTGATAACATACTATAGTGGGTGCAACAAGTGCAGCGCAACCATGAAAAAGCTTCCGTCGTAGTTGGTAGCAGACCACAGTCAGCTGGAGCCAAAAAGTATTTTGAATTTGTGGCAAAGAAAATCTGAAAGAAAGACGGCAATTTATTTGACTCGACTTTCTCAATCAGAGAAAGGTTTTAAATAGATGGGTTCAAATAAATACCAGCTTTTTGTAGCTCAAAACCACATTTTCTGGGTCTTGTGTAATAGAAGTGTTCATTTATTTCAGTGGTAATTTCGGAGGACATACTGTTGTATTATTGTAGCAACTGTACTGTCAACTTCTTCAACTTTCCATGTCAGTGGGGTTCTCTGACCGAATGCTGTTTCTCTTTAAAAATGCAGTTAAGTATATGTTGTTTATGAATATTTATTATGGATGGATAGACCGATTATCGGCCCTCGGCGATTACCGGGGCGCTTTTTGGCAGTTTGCAGATTATCTGCATCTGCATTTTATTTGCCTGATAACCGATAAAGTTAATTAATTAAAAAGTGCCCTAGGTTTTTGTGTTGGAGTTTGTAACATTCCAAAATGTATTCTTAATTTTCACTGGTTCCAAATATCGGTTATCGGTTTCATTAATTACTAATAATTAGTATCGGCCTTGAAAATCCCTCATATTTATATATATTTAAAATATTTATGTAAATGCTTTCCTAATCAAAAACAAATAGTATGGGTGCTGTTTAATTTGGAACAAATGGATGCAAAGAGATTTAGGTTGTCAGTAGAGGAACTGTCAGTTGGACAGTTTCTCTACTGACTCAATATGTCCTAGCATTAAAGCTGTATTTATAATGTTTTTTTAGTTACGTTAAGGTCTTAAAAAAAGACTTTAAAGATACTGACTGATCCTCCTAGATTCATGGCGTGTCAATTTGACAGGAAGAATAACATGTAAATTCAAAAGGTATACTCCTTTAAACATCAATGATTTAGGTCCACAGTGATTGGTCTGCCACTAAATGGATCTGTAAGGCTCAGACTCAACATTATAGTGAACTAGCATTGACACACACTTTCTCCAACTCTCTCAGTGCCATTAAAACTATGCTTTGTTCTTGGTGTCTCACTTGCTTTATTCTTTCATTTCATGCCTCTCCTTATGCGTTACCCACTCCCTCTCTCTCCCTCTCTACATTTCCAGGAATCTCGGTGGGCTTGTAAACGAGCTTTAATAGAGAGGAATATAAATCTGCTAGTGACAAACTCCAGTCGTGGCAGAGCGGGGGCCGGTGTGTACATTGTGAACTGCTGCGCTGTAAAACCAGGACCTCCAAGGCTCCTGTGCCCCTCTGTGATTCCCGCTGGCATTGCCGTGAGACCCCACAACCTCTCGGCCTGAACCACAAAACACCGGCAAGCTTTTTTTGAAGTCTAGACTGAAGGCGAATACTAAAAGGCCCACGCTGCCTGGAAAACGATGGCTCAAGAGCCAGTTTCAGGAGCTTAGGCTGGCAAAGAAAATGTTTTGAAGAGTTTTACGGACAAACTTGTATTAGATTTATAACATATTCTAGCTACATAGTATGTTAAATTGCTTTTTATTTTCCAGAATTTATCAAATGCTGTCGAGAAAGATTTTTTTTTTATTTCAACAGATCTCACAAGACCATCATTATCTTAAACAGGTCCAATAACAGTAAATATAGCCAGACCCAGAGGACTACAATATGGTCATGGAGGGAAGTCAGAAGTATATACACTTAGAGTTATAATCCTTCCTTATAGCCCTGGTTGATTTGGCGATACCCATGATCACTGCTCATAGCAGTGCGGTTTAATACTACAGGCTAATGAAGAAAACAACTATAAAGAGAGGTAATTAAAGAATATAAATGCATTATTGTAAGGATTACAATTTTGGGGCGCCTGGATAGCTCACTGGTTAAGTGTGCACCCCAAGTACTAAGGCTCAGTGCTTACTGCAGCGGCCCAGGTTCGGCCCTTTGCTGCATGTCATTCCCCCTCTCTCTGCCCTTTCATGTCTTCAGCTTTCCTCTCAAATAAAGGCCTAAAATGCACCCCCCCAAACAAAAAAAGGATTACAATTTTAAAGCAGAAAATATTGTATAGAGAATAAAGAACATAATTTGAGACCCCATCTGTTCCAGAGGCACACTGGCGTTCAGGACAATGTTTAAGTGAGGCTTGCATATAAACGGATGTATTTGGAATACATTCATTTAAATGAATACATTTAATATCTATTTCACTATCAGACAACATATTGATAGCTCTGGTCCTTATGAGAGAAATGAGCTTGTTCATGCTTGATTTTAACCCCTTATTTTGTGTTGTGTGTCCCATTTTTGAAAGGCTAAATAATCACCGTTATTTATTGGTAATGATGCAGGTTAGTGACGTGGTTTGTCTTGAGTAACACCTGTTATGTATAAGTTATGTTGAGTGAATGCTTGTTGTTTATCAATTGTCATCTACGTATGTTATGTATTGGTAATGAGGCTGCACCTTAACAGTAGAGCTAGTCAGTTTCGCCAAAAAACGCACATATTTCAATGATTAGTTGGATTGCTGTTCTGTAATAAACTACTGTGTCATATCTGACACCTAAATTCTACATTTAATCCATCGCAAGTCTTCAGGGCAATAATTCACATACAATATTTCTTCATTTTCAAACAGCAGAGGATATTTAAAAAAGAAAATGTGCACTACATCTGTATTTGGAGCTGACTTGAGACTTTAAGAGGCTGATAAATGCAATAGGGACTGAAATGGTTTATACTTGCGCTTCTAGGAATAACAAAGAATGAGAAACATCTTTATTGGCAAAGTATGTTGACACACAAGGAATTTGACTCCAGTCAGTAGCTAAATATACAGTTATACACAGCGTCGAGAAAACAAATATACAGTAGGAATATCTGAGATCCTTCAAGATCCCTCTCTCCTCTCTTTGATTGGGGCAGGAGCAGCGTAATGTCCATGATTTTATGGATGAAAACATTGAACCGTGGTGCTCCTCTGGGTCTTCTATGCAGCCTTCCAACTGCTTTATTTAAGGGAGAAAAACAGCTAATGGGACTGGACTGCTCAGTTAAAAGTGACGATAATAATGAGGAAAAAGAGGAGAAGAAGTGGCAGGAAAAAGATAAATGCCAAGAGTGATCTCACCTAACTCTGAGGTGCAAAAGAAGGCCCAGAATGCAGTCTCAGATCAAAGTATTTGGTAGCTGTTGGTAAAGCTTTAAAAAAATTAGATTCTGTGTCTCTGAAATGCTTTTATAAAATCATAAGTGTGTCCATGGGGTGGCACTGCAAAGTTTGCAGCTGGACACAAGCTGTACAGAACAGTACAGTACGTTAACACTTCCTCATCTTAAAATTGGAAGATAAGCTGACTTTTTACTCTTAAAACAACAGATCGGGCTCACTGGCTGCTGAACTGGAGGCTGCAAATGTCCTTTGGATTCCTGTTAGAATAATGGAATGATAGATTTAACAGGCCCAGTTCCCAAATTAATAATTCTGTTCCACATTGCAGAGCGTATCAAATCTGTCAGATAGTTTTAACAGCTTTTCGACTCCACCTTTTTCCATTTTGCTTGAGTTGAATTTGGCTCCCTGTTTTCCATTCCGCTGCAGCTGTGTTTTGAGTCATTTACAGCTCAGCTGACATCGCTGCTCCATATAATGGATTAGAGGACAATGAAATCTTTTTTTTTTTTTTTTTTTTTTAAGAGATGCCTTTGGGGAAATGATGGATTCAGTGGATACAACAGCTGATAAAATGCATCTTCCACTTTATATTGTATTGAAAATGTGGACATTGAGTGGAGTGGAAGATCACGTCTTCATTACTCACTTTAGGATAATCACAGGAAAAGAAAGCGTTGAATTCCCGTACACTGAATTGTATTCTCTGGTTACCTCGACATCTAATTCATGGTGCCCCTGCTGTATTTTACACATTAAATTCATGAATTCAACGTGATGATTTCTTGTGCGTTACCAAAAATGTTCAAATGCATTTAGATGTATTAAACATTTGGGAATAAACATTTAGGAATTCACACGACACAACTAATTAAACTTACTGCTCATCCAAGCCAAATATTACATACAGTATGTCAGATCAAATATAATTTGAATATTTTTCTTTTGCTGTATTGTTTACATTATTTAACATCCAACCAGTACTTGTTCTCAAACCACGTCAAAAAACAAATTACAGTGACATCTACTGTATAATTATGTAAACTTTTTATGTAATTTTCTTTGCGAAGTTGCTCACCGACGTGTGTAACAGGTCTACTTAAATAGTCCTTTGCAATAGCAAATACAGTACATAGCGTGGTCAGTAATTCATTGATTTTAAATTACCAAAGAGAATAATCTAATGTAGGAATGACGTATCATAATATGACTATTTATGGTTGATAAATTCACCTATAAATACTATAGATTTATATTATGCTGTTAGCAAGCTCAGTGTAAAACTTCCAGGAAATATTCACCCACCGTGAAATAACTGGGTCTCCATGCTCGATCACACTGGGTGGCAGGGCTGGCACCGCACTGGAAACCATTACTTCTGCATAGTGTTAATGGACTCACTTAACTCCTGGGTCCTGACTGGTGTTTTCCAATGAATTAAAGTGTCAGGAGCCACAAATCATCGTCTGGGATAGGTCATGTGGGTACTGGAGGTGTGGGCTTGGTGGGCTTACCGCTCTTTCTTAATGGTTTGTTCCCTGGACGCGTGAAACTGGAGCCTTAAACCTGACCTATTGTTACTGAGGCCCTGTTTGTGCTCCCATCTACCCGTAACACACACGCACCCATAACCACACATGCATGCCATTACAGTACATGCTCTCACACAAACGGTACTACCATCTCTCCCTGTCTAAGACAGATCAACTCCCACCCACCCACTTACACCCATCCCCTCTATGCTTTGGCAGATCAGTAACATTTACTCAGCTAAATGAATTAAGTAATCGCACAATCGCGCAGCCTCTGCATTACAGAGGAATTTCCATATTACAGCATCTGATACTCCCTGTTCACAGCTCTCCTACGCCACTAATGCAAGCCCCTGGCAAGGCAGGCCGTAACTGGATAGCCGATGGGATTCTACTGCAGCAGATGCAGTGAAGTACAGAGGGGGTGTGTGTGTGTGTGTGTGTGTGTGTGTGTGTGTAAGAGAAGGAGGGGTGGTGGTCATCCATGCTATATGGGTCCTGTTTTTTTTATTAGAGCTCATTAGGACAGCAAATAGCTCACTACTCCGTTTTCATTTAAGCAACAAGCCACTCGAGGCTGTGGCTTGCAGGAATTTAGAATAGCTATGAGGCGTTGTTAGGCATGACGCGACCCAGAGAAAAGCTGTGCTAAAATTATTGTAAATCACAGGGGCTTTGTTATTTCAACATCAACATTAAAGTTATATAACTTAAAAGAGTAAATCCACTGATTTGGCATTGCACTCCTATAACACTGCCAGACTCACAATGGACAAAGGATCACAATCCATGTGGCAGAACCAGAGATATCGTCATTTTTATTCCACACATTCTCCTTCAAAACCTGGCACAACAGTTCAGTTGTACATGCAAGTAGTGGCTCAAGCAGAGATGAGGATTATTATTTTCAATAATAATAATAATAATAATAATAATAATAATAATAATAATAATAATAATAATAATAATAATAATAATAATAACACATGATTTTTGGTCATTAACATCCACATAAATGCGGTCACAGTCGTGTGTTTAATAATAGCCTGATTTATATTTCATTTAATTTTGGCTGTGAACATGACTTAGCCAATCAAAGTTCAGATCAAAACTAGCTGTGTTGAATTACAACCAACAGCTAACCCAACCCTCTCTTCCCATAATCCCCTGCCTGCCCCATGTGGCAGGATAATTAACCAGTTGGTAGACGGAGCATGGATAGAGGGCCACACACAGCTGCCTCGACCTTCTGCAGAGCCGGGGGGCTTCGGCTTGGCGATGGCTACTAGCACATTTGGACGAAGAGGTGGAAAAGGTTGAGTTGCAGCCGAAGCTGGCTGCTGTTAAACTGTCGAAATAATACTGTTTTTTTTTTTTTTTTTAGGAATGCAGAAAAAAAGAAAATTCTTAAATTCCTCAATGACTCCATGTCAGGTGTCTTTAGGCACTGTACAGAGAGAGACAGAGAGCAAAAAGTCACCCAGTCAGCATACACTTTAACTCACCCTTTAAATCTCTCTCTTTTCCTCTCCATCACTCCCGGAGTCGTGTTTCAGGAGCTTTCTGCGATTGTAATCAAGGTTTTTACATTTTTGGCGTTTTTTCAAAAAGAAAAATGCCCACATGGAGGCTCTAACATTTTGTACATAAAGTGTCCATAAGAGAAATGTGACTTAAGCTTTTACTGATCTATAACATTCAAAAACATGCAAACTATTTAATTTAGTCTGCAGTTAGTCAAGCAAAATTGTTATACATACATACATACATACATACATACATACATGAGGATAAAGAGGAGGGACAGAACTGCGTACCGTATATGTAATATACATGTAGTGGTGGGGATAATATTCACATCCAAAGTAGTAATACTACAATGTACAGTAAAAATACAAGTCCTGCATTCAAACTTTGAATTAAGTAAAAGTATGGATGCATTATTGACAGATGAATATACTTTACATATCAAAAGTAAAGGGTACTCAGTATGCAGAATTCCCCCTTCATTAAAGTGCCCATATTATGAAAAAATCACTTTTTCTGGGATTTGGGGTGTTATGTTGTGTCTCTGGTGCTTCCACACACATACAAACTTTGAAAAAAATCCATCCATGCTGTTTAGAGTGAGATACAGTTTCTGAATGTGTCCTGCCTTCAGTCTCTGGGTGCGCTGTTCAAAATCGGCACGGCTTGTGACGTCACAAGCCGAAACGAGCAGGCTAACCGCAACCATTAGCTCGTAGCGTTAGCATGCTAACGCTAATGCTAACGCTAGCATGCTACCTCGTTCTCAATAGCAAAGCACTGCTACAACACACACAAGTTCACCATAATCTACAAAAGAACTACTTACATGTGCGCCCTCATTTAGAAGTCTCCCAGCTAATCCTGCCTTGAAACTGACCGAAGTTGTAGAAACAGCCTTTCTTTTACTGTCTATGGAGCTAGCTAGCTGACATGATCTACATTTGAGCTACTGGGCATGTGCAGTGCAATCAAAGATAGTACAGAAGAAGAAGAAGAAAAGAGGTCTCACTCTGTAGCTAAAACAGAGACCAGGTGAAAAGAGGATCTGCAGCAGTGAGAGAGAGCACTGCAGTACAACAAAGACATGGTGTTTTTTGAAAATTAAACCATGTAAACCTATTCTGGTACAACCTTAAAATACAATATGAACCTGAAAATGAGCATAATATGACTGCTTTAATGCTAATCTATATTAAATGATTGGATTATTGTCACTGATGCATTCATGTACAAGTAAGATTTTTAATGCTGCAGCTGCATCGTTTATATACTGCTGGGTTCAAGCTGGAACAACATATAAAACTTTAGAAGTATAATTTTTGGAAGACAGTATGCTTTTAAAAGCAACTACAGTATAGCTGTGGTGGTGGAGTAAGAAGTACAATATATCTCTCAGAATATAGTGTTGTAGAAGTATTAAGTGGGATACACTCAAATAGAGTGCCTCAAAATTGTACTTCAGTGCAGTGGTTGAGACAATATACCACATTTCCACCACATGATACTGATACCACATACTACTACAGTATATATGCGCTACCTTGGTATGTACTTTCCAGTCCAACACACTTTATTAAACAGTCTCATTCACAAATGCAGTTGCTTTCTAGATCCACTAGGAGTTGGTTTTTCTCATCAAATGTATTCTGGATTTCAGAAGGGAGATATAAACAGTGTATGCTGTAGACAGTTATTATACTGACGTCCTTGTGACTTTTTTGATGGCTTCTACCATATCGTTGTTTGTGATAATGATGATAATAATTACAAAGAGGAGAAAAATGTATGATGATGCATTACAAAGTTTCACTTACAGTAAAGGTTTCCCCTAAATAAGTCTAATTAAATCTTCATTTGTTGTTTGATGAATTCACAATTGATAACACGACTTAATACACTCTGCTCTGACATAATGTGTCAGACTTCCTGTGTCTCCTTGTTGATGACCCTACAGTACAGCACAGTACAGTCAATTATCTTGACGTCTGGCCTGCAATTAGAGGCTGGACAAACAAGGTAATAATCAAGAGCGATACTGTAAACAACATGCTGTTTTCCTGTTTGAGGACAATCATAATCATCAGAGGCAGTGCGACGGCTTCAAGGGAAACAATACATAATGATGGAGCAAAATCTACAGGGAATATACAGCATACATGCATTTGCTCAACGCTTCTGCTCGTATAAAAATCACTTGCTGTGTCAGTAATTGGAACAGTGAACATTTGCTGACATTTTATAGAACAAACAATTCATGTATTAATTGAGATTATCAGAAGATTAATCACTACTCATAATAATAGCTGCAGCCCTATACTGTACTTTTTACTACACTTAATTTGTCATGACAATTACAGTCACTAGTTACTTTGCAGATTGCAAAGCCACGTAAATAAAAATGATGCTTTGTTATACAGCATGCTTTGTTATACAGCAAACTTTGCAACAATAGACCATTACTTTTGAATTTAATGAGTATTTTTACTTTTGTATTGGTACTTTAAATTTAGGTAAAAAATCTGACTTCCTCCACCCATGGAAATAACCGCATAATAACATAGGAGTAAAAGAGGTCTAATTATAAAGAAACAAAACTACACGTATACCACGTTGCTAATAAATTTTTTGTTGACACGATTAACTTTATGGATCTTTAATAATATTCTAAATGAATAAAACAACAAAACTTCACATGCAGAGAAGATCTCCTGGTTGTTACAAACTTAGAAAAGAAGATAAAATGTCACATTATCTGAAATCTCTCACCTCCAACGTGTACTACATATACACACACATAGGCTATTTGTGAAAGGATGCAAATAACAGTGCATTAGTGCAGGCTGCACGCACTCACAAAAGCGTTTGCACACACAAAGGTACTTGGATTATTTTGGCAAGCGGTGAGTTTATTATTTTGTTTTATGGGGCTGGGAGGTGGGGGAGGTTGTTTTGCAGCTCTGCCTGTGATACGGCAGCTCTGTTTGTGCGCTTGTGAGAAAGGAAGCACCAGTAAGATCAATACATCCTCTACGCAGATTTCCAGCAGAGTGTGACGTGTGTGTGGGGAAATGAGCTGGGTCGAGGATACTTTGCTTGTTATGGATTTGACATGAACTTGGCCCCGGGTCTCTCAGAACGTGATGAATGTATTATTTAATCTTCCTGTCTTTGTTAACCTCCTTTTGGCCAAAGGCACGGAGATTCTCTCTCTGTTAGTGGATGAAACAACATCTCCAGTTTGGCCTTTGGATTTTGATGAAGTATAATAATGGCTGTAATAATAGAGCCTCTCCACAAGGACCTTTGCCACCGCAGACATGCTAATGGGAGCGGTGCTGTATTTTAAGCACACGTGATTTAACTGCACAACACGGATTTAAATTAACACATGAGGGGACGTATCACTGAGGATGGCAGCTGCATGGATGGGGCCTTGAGACTTTATCAGCTTCATCATTCCGGGATGAAAGACTTGACTGAAGAACCCGTCTTGAGCTTTGGAATATAATTTTAGATTGAGGACATTTTGCACAGTGAGGTCATTCGGTATAGAGCAACGTTAAGGTTGTTCTACAGTTTAGATTAGAGCAGAGTGCCTCAACCGTGAGTTTAGGACTACAAACGTAAAGAAAAAGAAAAAATGCAATTGACGTACAACACGTACAGTCACATTGAAGCTGACATTTTAGATGGTTTGCAATCCCATATTTCTTTGCATTTTTATATTTGGAGAATGCGATGCAGAGTCGATGTGGCGCTCCTTTCATACTGTAAATGTTAACTGGGGCTATAGCAAAAAAAATATTTAATTATCGCTTAATCTGATGATCGTTTTTATGATTAATCGCTTCATAGTTTAGTCAACAGAATGTCAGGAAATAGTGAAAAATGCTAATCCCAGATCCAAAGAGCTAAACTCTTCAAATTGCTTGTTTTGTCCAACCAACAGCCCAAAACACAAATATATATAATATACAATGATATAAAACACAGGAAAGCAGTAAATCCTCACAATTTGAGAAGCAGGGTATGAAACACTTTTCCTTTAAAAGCAACTTTAACTATTAATTGATTATCAAAATTGCTGTAGGGTCATGACAATTTTGCGATGCAAAAATGGGCAACAAAAGGTTAAAAATTGTGGGTTAGTGCATATAGCTAGCGAATGTAGTGACTGAAGGCCCCACATAAAGACAGAGGTACTGTGTTTGCGAGTGCGTAGGTGGAGAAGTCTGCTAAAAATAAATATCTTGCCAGTAGAATAAGACAATGACAGGGCAATATTTTTTGGAGGCTGAAGACGTCAGAGCTTTTGGACCGGATTCTGACACAAAGACAAAGAGACAAATTTAGACCTTTGCTTGGTTGCCTGAGTGGAAATGATATTTGTCACCTTTGTGTCAGATATATTTCAGTCAATACAGACAGGCACTGAAAAAAAGAAATACACATTTAGGGGAAAAGAGTGGTTGTCTCAGCTTTGCCAAAAAAAAAAAAAAAAAAATGCACGCAACACAGGTTCAGACACCAGTGGGCTTGTGGGAAAATATGCATTTCAGGAGGTCAGCTCTATCTGGAAAGCTCACACATCAACAGCTGGATGTACTGCAAGTTCATATTTACACGATGAAGCGTTTTTGTTAAACAAAATGTAAAGAGTTATTTACACATCCATATTTAAACTTTACACATTGTATTGCCCTCAGCAGATTTAATTGTGTAAAGTTGTTAAATCTTTTTAGTTGTGTTTGGACTACACGTTTTTAAAATGTTGATACTAATTATTGTTGTTGTAATTAGGGCTGAACGATTAATTGCATTTGCGATAATATCGCGATATGTTAAAACGCGATTTCCTAATCGCAGATGCTGTGATTTGGTCACATGACTCGCGAGAGCAAATCAGTCTCCGCAGAGAAAGCATCAACTAGCACGCTAACGCTACGCCATACCTTGAGCTGATTTCTGTCATTCAAAAAACTGAGTTGTAGTTTAAAACTTTTACAGCCATTTTAATAAAATGAAGGGTTTTATTCGGGCTTGAGTCTATACATGCAGTTAATGGATACAGGCAAACAGAACTCAAGGCTCGGTTGGCAACGATTAGCTCCGGTTAGCGGTTAGCTCCGTTATAAGATATGGAGTGGAGGAGCTGCCACTGAGAGGGGTAACAATCAGACTGATAAATGACGTTCGGGGAGCTTTCACAGCAGCGTGGCCGCGGTGTTTCAACAGTTCTATTAGTACAGTTAATCCTATGGCAAGAACACCAGCAACTAGCTAACGCAACGATAGCCTCTCTGAACAAGTGCACACGGCAGAACGAAACTTCACGAGGGGGAGGGGCTGGAGGCAGCTCCTCTCTGTGCACTGTAAAAAAAAATACACTGTTATGTGTGTGTGTGTGACTGAGTTTAAAGTCAGAATTCTGACTTCTGACTTTATTCTCAGAATTCTGACTTTAAACTCAGAACTCAATACATTTTTTTCACATGTGGCCCTAATTGTCTTTAGTACCTTTGAACAAAGAGAAAAATATAATATTCAATCACATCATTGAGCATAAATGCAAGTTCTCTACCTCCTTTATAACATCTCAACCTCCACTCTTTGTCTTCATGTCCGTGTTTCACAAACACTGCCCATGTCTCTCAAACACAAGGTCTGGAAACACTTGGTCACTACTACAGAGTCACTTTGTATTTAAATTTTAACTACAGTAATGTTTGATTGTATGTAAAACAACAACAACAACAACAATTCAACATGTAACATACCGATGATGTACTCCAGCAGGGGGCAATCATAAAATGTACCCTAAAGGCCTGATCCCAACAGAAAGTGGCACAGTGACATTAAAGGGGTGATAGAATGATTATATAGGGTATTTCACACTGTTCCTTAAGGTCTCCTAATAGGGTATGTAACATTGGATGGGCTGAAAATGGCCCGGGTGCTATTCTATGGGTCCTAATGCATCCCTGTGTTTTGGCCCTATTTGGAACAAGAGCTTTTCTTCCAAATATAGTATTCTCATGAATTTTTAGATGAGCTGCACGCTGATTGGTTGAGCGACCCACATACACATACAGTGGAGACGAGACAGCAGGTCTCATATTTCAGACACTGCAATGTTATACATTGTTCGTCTGCTATTTCATTACTAAATTCACTTCTGAGACTTTTTTATGCGAGAAATTAGAAGAGAAAGAAGAGACTATGTAAAGGTGAAATTTGTGCCATTTTACGAAAATTGATGACTAATTGCAAATTTTGTCGGACTGTGTGTGGAGTTAGTTACGTGACAGTGGCCAGTGCTGCCTGGGTTGCTGCCTCGCCGCCTGGCCTGTGCTTTCACAGACCCCGGGTACACTTTCGGCATAATTATAGTATATTTAAAGTTTGAATTTCGTCACGGCATGTATATCACAGCTACCCTAAGGTCTTACAAAGCTAACACTTTTGTCCGATTTCAATTTAAGGCATTTTTGTGAATTTGAGGGGTCTCAGGAGGAGCTGCTAGCTAGGCTATGTGTCCCATTCAATCCTATGGGAAAAGATCGCCGCTACACTTTTGGCGTAACTATAGTATATTTACACTTTGAATTTTGTCACGGCATGTATATCACAGCTACCCTAAGGTCTAACAAAGCTTAGCTAACACTTTTGTCCGATTTCAATTTAATGCATTTTTGTGAATTTCAGAGGTCTCGTTAGGAGGAGGTAAGCTAGCTCTCATTGATAGAGCTCCATCCAGCTCACCGCGGGCTCTATCAATGAGACTCGCGGACAAGAGGCGTTTATTTCTCCGATCGTTTGTTTAAATAACACAACACACATATCCATTATAAGATTAACTGGAACCTGTGGTAAGAGATTGCGGGTGTAACAAGCTCGCTGACCGCGCTCTCACTCACACACACCGGCCATTTAGCAGGAAGAGGGGAGCTGCAGGCCCTGGAGTTCTGTCAGGGCAGCGGCGTTTGGTAGTCCATTAACCCAGAAACGGTGACTTTGCGTGGGTATGGAGCACCGCAGACTGCCGGCCGTGATGGAGCTCCATCTAGCTCACAGCAGGCTGGGGTCTGTAAGGAGGACAGGCCGGGTGGCGAGGCAGCAACCCAGGCAGCACCGGCTGCTGAACTCCGACACACAGTCGGACAAAATTTGCAATTAGCCATCAATTTTCGTAAAACGGCACATATTTGACCTCTACATATTTGATTTCTCGGATAAAAAAGTCTCAGAAGTGAATTTAGTGATGAAATAACAGACGAACAATGTATACAATTTCAATTTCAAGATCTGCGCGACCTATTCAGAAGACTACCTGATCTCAGATCAGTGGTGTATCCTATTTAAATGTTGGGGCGTGACAAAGACGGTGGTTCGTTGAGATTTGACCGTTTTCAGAGGCAGTTTCAAATTGTGAGATTTGCAGAGGAAAGAGGTGTCAATGGGATTTTGAGGTTCTATGTATGTCCTATTTACCCACCAAACTGTCGTTATTCAACTACGACAAGGTAAAATCGGTTTTGTATTCTATCACCCCTTTAAGCAGCATAGGAACTACTCGCAGGGATAGTTGGTGAACAAATATGATTTAACAAATTATAATTTAATAAATTGTTAGTTCTCATTCCTTTGAACTTGATTTTTTTAACTGACTTTCCTAGTCTGCTCCCAATGATGTAAGTGCCATGGATTGAAATTTGACTGAAATTCTATAATAAAAAGAAAAAAGCTCAAATACTAAAACTATAAGCAACCAAAGTCAACCGAATAGATTCTATCAAATGTAAAATGGTTTCATGCAGCCCAAAACAAACCAATACAGCAAGGACATAAGTAGTCTGAGGCTTTGTAAAAAAGTATAATATAAAACTAATAGTTATTTGCTTCATTACATATTATACAAAAAAGCCTTCCAGGGTCTGTTTGCATCACTTAAGCTCAATGCTTCAAAACACAAATGTTAGATAGGACGCTCAATGTGCAGTGCAATGGAGCTTCACAGCGGCTGTGTTCCCGCCGCTGTGACCTGAAGCCGGTGAACCAGCTCCGCCACTGACAAAATGAGCCAAGATCCTTTCAGAAAGGAGAACACATGAGCGAGAAGGAAAAATCTTTTGGACACGCAATGAGGTGAGAGAAATGTTCTGTAAACGTCGACAGCATGACACTAAAAATACTGAACTGAATCGCTGGCTATTAATGACAGCCTCTGTCACAACCCCTGTCTCAAAAGAAGCAGATGACCTGCTGTCAGCTGTGGCGGGCAATCAAACAAATATAGAATATAAAGTGTTGGATTAAGAACTGTGAGTGTTGCCAGTAGGAGTTGACGTCTCCAGCAGTTGATGTCTCCACCGTGCTGTCCTGTCCTCATCCTCCTCTGGCTGTTTCTCACCAGGTCCCTACATCCATCACTAAATTCGTAAATTAAAAAAAAAAAAAAAAAAAAGAGGGGGGGAAGACATGCAGGAAATTTGTCACAGGTCAGATTTGAACCCTGGACCTCTGCGTCGAGGCATAAACCTCTCAGTATATGTGCGCCTGCTTTACCACTGAGCCAACACGGCCACACTCAATTCATACATTTGAGCGTGTGGTAATACTTAGAAAAATACCGAAGCCTCACCACCAACAGGCAGAGTGACCCAATGGTCCAAGGACATCACGTCAGGCAACCTAGCGAAAGCCCAACTCCCCCACAAAACACCCTAAATCGGTTTTCACTTTCCAGCTCCAAACCACAAAGAAGAAAAAAATATATTTATCTTTGAAAATTTGCAATCATAAAATGTGTTTTTTCAGCTCTATTTAAAGCTAGGGTTAGGCTTTAAGCCTTCCGATGAGAGTTAGATTAGGGTTAAGGTTAAGGAAAGCTTTAAAAACAACTTGGAAGGTGAAAATTATAACAAAATCCATGCTTGCAGCCTGGCCAGAAAGGATCAAGCGCCTAAATCTGGAGCCTCGCCTCCGCAATCAGCTGGACACAACCCGCCACAAACCAAAGCTCTGAGAGCCTTGTGGATGTTTTACTGTATGCTCTCCTTGGTCACAGGACAAACCATAGACAAATCAGCTATCCACACAGACATCTAGATAATCATATTTCTGCTCAACAGGCCTTCCAATTTAAAAGGTATTTGTCAGAGAAAAAGGGGCATCGTCTACTGGCCTGGATCTATTCCACACATTTCTTGGAAGGTAGTAAATTTAAATACATGCATCATTTTTTCTGGTTCTTTTTGCCCCAAATGATCCATTATAGGACAGTGAATCAGGAGCCTGGATTTGAGTGGTCTCTAATGCCTCTTCACATGCATACCTCAACAGCACGTACCCCCCCCCCCCCTGCACAGGATACAAGAGATTTGGATGTGCAAAGCTGTGCTCAGCCCCTGATGTCAGATATGACTCAATCCAGAAGCTTGTAACTCCAAAACACATCTTAGAGATCCTGAATGGAGGTGAAATGGAGGAAAGGAGTAGAAGGAACTTGTTTCCATGCCTCCATAAACATGTTTTCTCTATTGGACAAAAGTATTCTCATGCACGTCAGTCATAAAGTAGAATACAAGACCAGGCTGTTCCAAAGACTACACGAGGAAGAAAAAATTTAAACATTTTCAACAACACTATGTCTCTAAGAGGAGTGTCAACTTTCTTTTGCATCAGACTCTAAAACACACGAGTTAAACACACTGATGTGTTTTGTTTTACCCTCTGCGAGGCTGGCCCTCAGTGCGAGGGTCCCAGGGGAGACTGAGATTAGCTAGAATGAGATGAGATGGTGACAAATCCCCAACACTCCCCCGCATCAACAATACCGAAAGCAACCACAATGGAGGAGAACACAGCTCTGATTGGACTGGGAAACAAAACAAAACAAAAAAGGAGACGTGGCCAGGAAGCGAGGTATCCATTTCATGCCCCTGTCCGTTTGCCTGCCACCTGTTAGACATGATCATTACCATGAAGCAAGGCGTAGGGGGCTAAGCCGGGCACATTTATATCAACAAGCTGGGATAAAACTGTCTAATTATCCCCCACGGCCCTTGGCCTGGCCCCCGACTCTCCTCGCTGAGCCGGCCCCATTTGCCAGCCTGGCCTGCAGCCAAACTCGGCAGGCTGGTATGTGAAAGCACATCCTAATGACAGCTCTCTTTCAATCCCAGGTCTTTGTAATTGCCCTGGGTAGCTTATACACATTATGTGGCACCAGTCCAACTCAATAGTTAGAAGGTCAATGAGAGGTTTAACGGAATAATGATGTGGATTTATTGCTGTACCTTGTCTAAATACATTACAATCGTGAAAGTGTGGAGGTTCATGATGGCAACTCTGCTCCATTTTGAGAGAAAAATGCTTTGCTTGAAAACGGAACTGAATAAGGATGGTGGTCTTGAACACAGCAGAAGCAAAGTTCTCATACAGTGTTCAATGCTCTGATGCATGGAAACAACTTTCAAATAACATCCAAGCAAATTTGCCACTTGTGAGCAAATGCTTGAGTCAGGTAGAGTTAGGCTTTGATGATCAGCCGTGATCGAGAGCAAATGTAGACTAAACGTAAGCAATTTGCACCTGTGCAAAGCTGACTATTATCATAACAGTTTTGATGGCTTCAGAGGGAATGTAGTGGGTGGGAGCGGGGCATCAAGATCCCAGGGGGAGGTAGCATTAAGGTCTTAATTAGGACGCAGGGGGAAAGATTCAAAGTACTCCAAGATGACGAGGGACGCAGCAATGGGAAACTGGAGCTGATAGTCTTTCCTAGTTCAAGGCTAATTGCTGAAAAGGATCTGACATAGATGTGCAGTGAAACGCCAACGGTATGTAATAAGACGATGTGAGGTCATCTCTAAAAGCTGTTGGACTAATTATGTAGGTCTTTGGTAGCTTGTAGGTCTGTCTTATTAAGACATCACAGGCAATACAAGGACATACATTTCAGTAACAGTACCCTAAACTAAAAAGCTTATTTTAAGATGAATCTAGTAAATGAGTAATGTTTCCTTGTTTGGCCTTTTAGTGAGCTTTCTCAAATGAAAACAGTCTTTGAATAGATTTCCTTTATATCACGGGGGACAGAATCATCACTCAGCAAAAGCTGCCACAGCGGCCTGTTTACCTCCAGGAATCTATTTGTCCTCAAGATCTCTGATAAAGTAGCAGCTGTGGCAGATATAATTACTACAACTGAGCAGAAATTGGAGGCCGGCCTGAAGTTCTGAACTTAAGACTTGTTACTGCCTTTACAGTCTGATTTAAATGAGGTGAGATCATTTAACAGAAAGTTAAGTAAATTTGATATTTCTTGGCTTTGGACAGTTGGTTGGATGAAAATGTGACCATGGCCTCTTAGAAATAATAATGGTATTTTTTCACTATTATCTGAGCTTTTTATTTTAGAAATATATAAACATATACATAATGTAGAGTTTGGCTATAGTTCATCTATGACATTATATATAAACCAATTCCTGCTTTTAGACATCTGTGAATGTTCACTAATACATGACACTCAGGACAGTTAAGTGGTTAAAACATTTGTTAGGGTTAACACATGTCAAAGTAAACTGAGGATTCATTTCATTAAAAAAAGGGCCATTGCGGAAAATTGCCATGAAATAAAATAACTATCCCTAATTGCCCTATCAAAATAATTATTTTCATTGATATCATTTTCTAACATTTATTCCAGATAGAATCCTTTTGGGCCAAATTTGTGTGAAGTAAGGCGCACTGCTGTTCTAAAGATCATCAGAAATGATTCCCCTGGCAGTGTCCAAACTTTATAGAGTAGTATAAGGCAAGCCTGCCCTAATAAAAACACAGGTGCTTTTCTTCCTCTTTCAAAGACTTTTGCAGACTTCTGTTCAATTACAGCTAAACGGTGATATATCATTTATTTATTCTTTGACTGATCGGGCTGAGGTGACAGACAATGTCAGGACATCCACTCCAAGTCCTTTCCTTGCTGTTTGTGAATGATTTGCCAAACATTCAAATGCTAGCTTGTACATCTATCTGGTGAAAAAAAATGATCCCCAGCTTTGAAGCAGCTGAAAGTGCATAGGGATAAAAACTCTATACAATTTCCACATGAAATAGGAAGACAGGGGTCCACCGGGAGACACTAAATTGAAAGTAAGGCTGTGCCTGATGGACCACAGGATATGCCTGCAAAATTTAGACGTATCAAAATGGCGAAAAAGTCTGTTAGTGCCCATTCATATAAACTGAATGGCTTGTAATGTTCTCGGGCCCTTGGAGGATACTTGCAAGGTTGAGGAAAGACTACAGGAAGAGCAGAATGGTTTTGACATAACTTTATTTTAGTGCGCTACAGGTTTTCTCTCCTCCCTGCAGCTTAATGTTGTATTCCACTGGGTCCCGGAAGGAAGCAGCCCAGTAAATCCCAACTGCTCGACTTAAAAAGGAAACGGTATCTGAAGACAGGTGAAAAACTGGAAGATAAATACACCCAGGCCCCTCGCCCGTAGTGTTTCTCTCCAGAGGGTCATCTCCCAGCCACACAATATAATGGCACCGACGTTTGGTTTACATTTTGCCAGAGAGGAAGCTATAACGATGAAATAACAGTTACTCACTTTTAAAAACATAATTCATTTTGATTAAAAACTTGCATTACATGTTATAGACTGCTGACTGTTTTTTAGATAACCCTGTCAGGTGATCTGAGTTTTCAGGCCTATTTGCAGCATTTAATTGGCAGAAAGTAACTGGGAACATTCAAAACCACACAGAAGACACTCTGGGGGGTTGTGGGGTGGTAGGTGAATTAGGAAGTCTTCACTTAGCCGGGTATAATGAACTGAGCCGATGTGCACCCCTGTAAGGTTTAACATTTTACCTTTTTATTTGGAGGAAGGAGGTTGGGGGTCGAAAGGTAAACAATGAGAAGTTCTGCAGCAGCCTCAGCGGCTCCCAGTGCGCTTCAAAAGGGGTTTCCATATGTTTTCAAGATTTGAACCAAACTCCAGTATCGCCATTTAAAAGACAGACAAGCTTTTCCTTTTATTCCCCCTACATTTGTTTTCACTTTAAAAGGCCGCAATTTAGCATGCTGCAGAGAAACATGCATTTGAAAAAAGCATGGAATTAAAAATGATATGGAAATAATATTCTTACTGACAACCCTAAAGGGCTTTCCTTTCACATCTCTATGTTATTGCGTTTCTAAGACAGTCACGCTGTAGGTTAGTAATCACTATCAGGGCGTTTCTGTTAAGGGGATAAAACATCCACCATCTGCTCGGCTCTAAGTGCTAGCCATGGTAAGATGAATCCTAGTGTAGTTGTGTGTAGATGGTATCCAAAACATCAGTGAGTGGTTTATGGAGTCATCTACTTAAGAGTCCAACTGACAGCGTAATAAATAGATAAAAGTCAGGAAATAAAAACTGTCTCAGACAAGCTCTATTGATCTAGAGCAATTTCCAACAAGCTGCTTACACTCGTAGGACCATAAAAGGCTCATTTTAAATTTGATGACTGAAGACTGTATAAAATGATATTGTAGGAACTTACGTAAAAAGTGCAACTCACAGCATAGTATGTGAGTTATAAAGAGATTGCTGCAAAGCAGACCTGTGCACAGATGCATTAATAGAATAGGTTCATTGTCATGTTAACTTTGAGCTGAGTTCATTATTCTTTACTTAAAGGTAATCAGTGGGGCTCCCTGCTCCATGAAATACATGACACAATATTTACATATCTGCTTTAATCACTGCGGTTCATTTATTTTTACCCTATTAAAATAAACACGCAGAGTATTACCAGCTGGCTAATAGAATGTGGAACTAAAAACAACTGCAGTATAAACTCAGAAACCGTGAATTGCTTTGGTATGAGGAATTTCAACCCAAGTACAATTGACAGCAAGCAACTCTAGTACATGGTCAAACAGCAATGTTTTTAGAAATCGTATATCAGGAGGACGTTAGATATTAGCAAATTTGCAGGGGTCAACAGATCATGATTCAGGTCTCACAGAACAGAGGGGATCCTGAAATCTTACAAAAGTTCAGAATAACATTATGGCAACATATATTTAACATCCTGAAGGACAAAAGGAGACCTGCCATAATCTCTGAACAAGATATAAACCAAATGTGCAGAAAAGCATAAAAAGCACCATGAAACCTAAGTGTTTCAATGTCCAAACATGCCATGACCGCAAGCCATCTGTTTTTTCCTCGTTACATTGGGAAGCCAATGGAGAGGTCCACAGTGATGCGTAACCTCAATAAATATCGCAGAGACATCCCCCAATTTGTCCACTACTGATTCATCTGGGAACTAATAGTGGAAGACAATAACCAGCGAGAGGGACCATCTGAAAGATATCAGTAAACATGTGCGTAAATCACACTGACCCAAAGCGATGGTAGGAAAAGTCTCTCTCCACAAAATCATCTTGTGGTTGGATGAGTACAGGGCTGGCGGCAGGACTATGTTAAGGCTATTCCAAGATTCTTGATGTTTTCATGTAGCTTGTGAGAGCTTGTCCTTTCAGTGAACTTTCAAGTAATTATGCATTTTCTCAAACAAGCAATCCATTAGTTTACACCAAAGTACAGTAGGTGTAACAACTGTTTCCTGCCAATTGAGGCTAAATCAGCTATACATCTCCACCTGAATTCACTTGTTAGACACCTGGATTTCTTTATGACTTGGAGAGTCACTGCTGGATGTAATTTAGATCATTTTTTGTCAGAGAATTGTAAGAAATGTGTCATTATAGTGGCGCACACATGTAATTGTGGGTTAAATCAAATTTGTTTTCCTTCACAAAAGACACAGATTGAATAATTTATAACAGAATGGAGATGCATACTTAAATGCATATCTGAATTTAAATATGTTACAGTACATCACTTCTGGCATCAATAACTACAATTGTCATACCTTTTCCACCCACGGGAGCTTGGCCTGCCAAATGTTAGCACAGGAAAGGAGAATGGGCCATAGTCAGCTTAACTGTTATTTAGTTAAAAAACAGTGACAAGACAGATGGACTGTGCTATGAAAATATATAAATGTTCTGATGTTGACCAGTTTCAGCCTTAAGATACAATTGTTATGATGCATACTAGAAAAATCTGAATGTAGAATGTATGCAGCACGGTGGCAGTTTAAAACGATAATGGTGGCTAAGTTATCCACTCAAAATTCTTAGTTATGTTTGAAACAACAGACCTGTCTTTGATTTCACGCCCAAGCAAACAAAAGCAGTCTTCGCATTTCTAGCCAACACCGGCTGATTTTTTCCGCTGAAATGACAACTTTTGCTATCAGATTTTATTAGCTATAGCTAGCTCATTAACACTAATCTAGTCATCTGAAAATTATGTCTTTGTTTCTAGCAAACTCCTTTTAACGAGAACCATGTAAAAAGGGTCTTAGATATTCACTAGAGAGCTACATGATATAATGCTAAAATATTTAGGCTTTTTCATGTCCCACGCAAAAAGTCATCATGTGCATTTTCCTGCCAAAAATCCAATAAAGGGCAGGGCAGAGCCACTAATGTTTACTCTAAACTAAAGTGTTATAGTAGTATTTTGGCTCCCACACGTCAGTCCTGAATATGGCTTTTAGTAATCTAACCTGTAAACCCTAATGATAACGTAGTTAGCTATGATATCCTGTGCGACTTTGGAAGTTACGCTAGGTTGCTACTGTACCGTAGATAGAAAGCTAGTTAGCTGCATGCTAATGTTTCCATCTTATGTTAGAGCAGACAAACACACTGTTTATAATCCAGCACTTACACTTTCGCCGCTGTGTTTTTCTGTTTTGGAAAGACAATAAAAATGGTTATGGATTAGACAATCTATGTTCAGGGTAGGGGTTTACTGGACGGACAATTAGAGTATGTACTATCTTAATCCTCACAGTTTACTTTTAAAATCTGCATCTGGTATTCAAACATAACTGTTTAACCTCACATTTATTTTAGGATTATTGCTGTTTTTGAAATCAGAGATTATGTTTAATGCCAATGAGGGCTAAATCTGAGTAATTTCAGCCTACAGTTACTCCTTCAGCAGCAGACATATTAATACTGCGCTGTAAACACCCATGCACATGAAAAACGTCATACCCGTATATCAGCATCCATCTAATCCATATGCAGTGACAATTTTATTGTGCTCATAAAATGCTCGCAACTGCTCTTAAGCACATTGTATTTTCAGCAGGCGTTTTAAAAAGGCTTAAATTACACTCAAACAGCATCAAGATGAATGGATTGGCAGGACTAATGTGAGTGCATTTTTTTCTTTTCAAGACAGGGAATTTTCCTCCCCACAGCCGTGCCAAGAGCAGGAGGGGGAAAATCAACTCCATTCAACTATTTGTCAACTCCCTTTAGAAACATTTAATAGTAATAAAATTTATGGCTCCAGTTTCCAAAGGATACTGCCAGTGAAGTTCATCTCTACATAAGTGGTTGTAAATACTACCATTGTTTCATATTTTGATTTATGCTTCAACCTTTCGCTGAGGTTTTAGAATATAAATATTGAAGCCTGTTGGTAGAGTATGAATATAATGTATGTATGCATTTATGTATCTATCTACCGGTCTGCCAGTCTAATCAGTCAATTCCATACTGTCCACAAGGAATAGAGGTAGGGGAAGATGCACTCTCCTGTCTGTAGGATGAGCAATGACAGAACCAGACAACTTTAAGGAATCCACTGAAGCATTGCTTCCAAAATCGAGTTGCCATATGGCAGTGGTGCTTAGATGTTGCCTCGAGACAGGTTACAGCATGAACTCATATGTCATGTCTGTCAGCTTCATTGAACTGCTATTAAAACTATGATAAAACCTCCATGCATTATTAGAATAACAGGACAATTGAGAAGACCAGAGTCATCATTTTGAGGTTTGAGCACAAAGTCGAGTCATTTCATCACTGTGTGCGATTCCCTCATTCCCTCTGTTTCAATGACTTTTGGGCTCTTTTCTACATTATTCCATTACTGTATAATTCATAAGATATAATAAAATATTAGTCATACTATGGATCACAGTTCAAAGTGTAAAGTTTTTATTGGACAGTGTAGATTTGCCTATAATAAGGTCATTAAAACATGGCGTAGTGGATTTTGAATCCGGCAGTATGAAGGGGAAAAGGGAATCATGGTCAGAGTGAGTTATGGACCATCAAGGAGCAGTAAAAGCCAATGATAAATTAGTATGCATTTCCATTTCTTCTTCTCCCTTTTTCATCCTGGACACAGGGATGCAAATGCTCTGTTTTCTTTAGGATGTGCAATTTTCTCTTCATCCTTTTTGAATCCTCCTGCCGAATCCTCAAGCCATCAAATCCGAGGATTTAAAAGGCCTTTGGCGGCAGTTATGGCTCCCTTCAGAAGCTTCCTCATGATGCCGAGTGGCAACTCTGTGAGGTCAGGGAGGAAAACCAATTTGCAGAAAAAAAAGAGATATTCCAAAAACCTGGCAAAACGTCCCCAGTTCAGTTTTATATGGAGCATCAATCAAGTCTCTTGCTCTCCTTGCTGTAATTACTAGGAAATGTAAACTTTGTGCAGATTCTGAATCGAGCACTGAAAACATTAAGGGATAAACGCTTCTTTCATAACAGGAAAGAGTGAGCCACTCAATACGCTGAACTCCTTGTCCACATTTAGATAAAGATAAAGCATAGTTTGATATGGTCATTGCGCTTAATTCATGCTTAGTTGTACAGAATATAACTGAAAAAGATTCTGTACAACATTTCGTTAACATTTTATACAAAAATCACACATTTATCAAAATAAAAAGATACATTTGAACCATTTGTTAGGAGTAATTTCATGCACTGTTATCAAGATTTTGTGTTTACCATAATGTAAAATGAAAGCAAATGTTTAGAGACTTCGTTCTGCTGAATGGAGTGAGGAGAAATAGAGCAGCGACATCATCCACACCCTCACAATGCACATGTGTGCACATGTGTTGATTACATTATGCTCTGGGTCCTACCACAGAAAACTTGTGTAATTTATGGGGAAATAAATCCATCCCCTTCCTGACAATTAAATCCCAACTCTAAAGGGTGGCACAAAAGAAAAGCTCTCATTTCAAAAAAAAGGGAGGAAATATAGTGGGCCTTACCCCCCCCATCCTAAATCACTCACCATAACACCACCGGCAGTTTCTGCTGTTAAAATGTAACACTGAATGGGCGCAAGCCTGCATGGAACAACTATGTATCAGCATCAACATTAAAGCATGCATCTGTCACATCCCCAGTGAATCCCTCATGGTTATTTGTGAGCCAAGTTCAGATACTGATGGTGCTCAGCTGACAGGTGGCTGAAGTGATGATGGAGTTGTGGGAGCCATATGCAAAACAGAACATTGTGACACTGTACAGCTTTATAATGGTTCATGGTTTAAGTTTATGATGATGTCAAAAGTACTACTGCTAAAAGGATCGTAGAGGGATTTTTGTTTGTGCTTAAAAGAGCTTTTACAACAAATCACGAACATAAAGTGTATTTATTATATATTATTTACATACACAAATATAAATAGGCTTGACATGTATTTGATATAGGAAAGGTATCTTTTTTTAGCACAATTACATTATGCTTGAGTGGTAATGCTTTTGAAACTGCAATGGCATTTAGAGCTGAAACAAGTTGATTAATCGATTCGGACAATACATATGATGGTTTTTGACCACTAGTAGCACTATGGAGCAATATCTGGGTTCCCATTTTGTTTTTATCTTGCAGTGGGCGGCACGATATACATCCTTCTGTCGCTATTCTGACAGTCGGTGGTGATAATGACTTAAGAGTAATGTGCCACTAAAGGCAGCCAAGAAAAAGACAGCTAGCAAGTAATAGAGATGTAAAAAAATAATCAGGATTGAAAGTATTAGAAAAAAGAATGCACACACAATGCATTTGGGTGAGTAACACTGAATGTGAAATTAACTTTTGTTTGTTTTCAAGAAAACTCCACAGTGTACCCAGGGATAGACGCTAATATTTTTAAGCACTGGCCCCAAGCCCTTTATTTGGTGGCCAAAGTAAAGTTATGGTGGCCCAAACGTAAAGGTTATGGGAAAACAATAGAGAGAAGGCAACTTAACGCAACTTAACACAGGCTTTTTTAACTGTGACACTTCAATAAATGAAAAAGACTAACAGAATGAAAATGTATAATTATCTAAATTTGAATGTCAAGTTATTTGTAAAAAAAAAAAAAAAAATAGAACATTCTCTCAGTCTCTTCTTTTCAGTTCATCTTTTCGCACAGGGTTGCGTGTTAGGTTGTATCAGACCATCATTAGACCATCATTTGCTGGTAAAATTGGCTTGGTGTTATAGCTGTGCATCCTCAAACAGGATGTTCTACCGTAGGTTCAAATACAGAATAATCTATGTATCACAATAATTTGGACTGTTTCATCCAGCTGTAAACAGCTGACCAGGTTAAGTTTCTGTCGTCTAAAAAGGCCTCCAGTTAGGAGGCAGAACATGCCATTACCTGTACGCCAAATGGGAAAAATCAGTGGCTTGTTTAAACCAAGTAAGTGGGGTTCACCAGTGTGAATTACAGGGCTCATTTTCAATTCCCACACTGAAACCTTTCTAAGAACGGAAGGATCAATCAAGATTTTGAATTCTTAACAGACTGCATTTCCTGAAATTACTGTAAGTCATTACAAACAATAGAGCTGATGAGGTCACACCTGACATGAAAGCCTGAGGCAACTGACTCAACAAAAAACAAAAGACCTGTGGCTGTGTTCTCAGCAACCTTCATTTGTTTAATTTTCATTTTAAATTTTAAATTCAGTTGTTTGATATTCGTTTAACTTTTTAAACTTGAAAGGGACATTACTACCCCTTTAAAGAAAAGTGTTGCATCATGCTCTGAAAATATACCCTCACATCATCAAGTTGAGTTTCATCGACTTGCTTTAACTTCCTTAGATTCAATTAGAATGTGATGGTGTGAGTCAACAAGCAGTGTTTTCTCAGATGTGGTGTGGAGACCACAGTGCATCTGAAAAACACATTGTTTTCTGAAATATGCAATATCCTATATCCCAATGTGCATGAAAAGCGAGTGCATGGACATAGCTGACACTCCAAAGAACGTGTCATTGGAAATAGTCATTTTTTCAGGTAGTTCAGACTAACGCATGTATGCAAGGATTCTTTTGGCTCGTACTATTCTGACTTTGCCAAAACAGCTGATTTATTTAAACTAATCCCTGTGTGAATTCTGTACCACAGAATCCAAACAACCAGAAGTGTTGCTCCTGGCCGGCAGAGGGTCATTTACTTAACGCTGAATGAATCTCTAATCCTGTGTAAACGTCAGGTCCGTGTAGCGAGAGCTCCTGCAAACAGAGAGATTTTTGCTGCCTGAGCTTTCAGCCAAAAAGTCTGAGCTGTTCTTCAAGCTGGAGACAAGGTCAAGGAAATAATGTTTGATCTGTTATGGCACTCTTATAATTATTTGGACCCTGGAGGAGGACCTTTTCTTTGGCTTGGCTACTGCCATATAATATTTCACTTGAAAGATGTGAAAGCCATATCACTACTCGCGGTGTTAGTACCCTGCTGGAAATTCCTAAATCTTCTTGCAAATATATTCCCCACTCACTGTAGTTCTACTAATTACCATGCATTCTAAAGACTCTATAGAGTGCAAACTATGTCGGACCTTTTCTGTATCCCACAAAAATATCTTGTATTGGTTTGATATTAGTGATCGATCAGCCTTAGCCGATGATCGATACCGGCTGCCAATTTCCTTGAGCCGATATTTGGAGCTGATACTGCTTTTGCACCCTCAATTTACATCATAAAAATGTAAACACTGCCACACTGGATTTGTTTTCGGAATCTGCTCTCCCATTTCTTTAAAAATAAACAAAAACACAGATTAGTGTCACTTCTGCAATCATCTTACACTCATATCACCCAAATTATGTGTGCAATGTGCATCATATGGATGGGTGCACTGCATGTGGTTAACTGTGCAAGGGTAAAAGGCTTTCATCAACATCTACAACACAGCCTTGATGATGCATTGCTTGCTGCTGCTGCTCCCCAGCTTCTCCCGTAGCTTTGGATGTATGTCCTGCACTGACTTGAGTGTGAGGTAAGGTAAACTGTGCTACATCGTGTCTCCCCCATCTGCAGCACTGTTCACGGCCAGTGCGTCAGCATGCAGACCGTGCCGAAGGACTGCAGTATTAATTAGGTGATCGAGACAAGAAAGTCTCCTTTACGGTTCCAGGGCTTTGATTATGTTGCTGCCTTGTTCTGTTACCCACACTATTCGGCTGAGGGAGCTACGGTCAAGGTTTTTTTTTTTACGTTTCTTCATTCGGATCCATTTGCAATCCATTCCATTCTGAATAAACAAACAGCGCAGTTTACATGCTTCATCCTTGTTGCATTACCTGTATTTATTAAGATAATTCTAAACATATTTCTGTAGTTCAATCAACTCGGAATTGTAGTTGAGAACGTCAGTTATAACGGCCCACGTATTAAAAAATTGTCGGGTTTAAATCGGGCTCGGGCTCATAGTTACAGTTAATGTGTCGGGCCAGGCCGGGCTCGGACGCAACGTGCATGGGCTCGGGTAGGGTTGGGCTTGATTTTTTGGGCCCAATCTAAGCTCTATAATCAGGTCATCACAAAATGTCCTTTGTCAACACATTTAAATAATTTAAGAAAACAAGAAACCTGAAAAGTAGCCATTGAAATAAAGTGCTTGATTTGTAATTTAAGACTGCCATGGTGCTGGAAGCCTGGAGGGGCAGTGCATGGTCTGCACGTCAACTGCAGCGTCTCCAGCAACACAGAGCTGCCTGTGGACACCTGTCTGTAAATAATGCCAGAAAAAAACTATCGGCGAACGCAGCAGCCGCGTATCCGCCGATGCAGATACATGTAAAAACGCAAATATCGACCTGATATATCAGCCGGCCGATAAAATCGGTCAATCACTATTTGATATGGTTGCTTTTTAGGGCTGAAACTAATGATTACTGTCAATGTTGATTAATCTGACTAACTATTTTTTTCAATCAATCACCTTTGTTTGTCAGAAAATAGTGTATATAGCTCAGTTGGTAGGGCGGGCGCCCATATATAGAGGTTTACTCCTCGACACAACGGGCCGGGGTTCGATTCCGACCTGCAGCCCTTTGCGGCATGTCATTCCCCCCCCCCTCTCTCCCCTTTCATGTCTTCAGCTGTCCTATAAAAATAAAGGCCTAAAATGCCCCAAAAAATAATAATCTTTAAAAATTTCCCAAAGTCAAAGTGACATCTTCAAATGTCTTGTTTTTTTTCTGACCAACAATCCAAACCCCAAATCTATTCAATATACAAGGCAAGGCAATTCAAGGTGCTTTATAAGAAATAAAAAGGCATACATTGACATTAAACATGATGTCAACTCAATTACATTTTAAGATGTATACATCTCTCACATACAGCTGATTTTGATATCACGAAGATCTAAATTCTAAATCAAAAAAAGACTTGATTTGACCTCTTGTTACTTACAGTATCAGCAAAATACTTCCAAATTTACACTTTACATACTCCAGTGTTTTTCTGCTCATATCATTTTCATACTTCAGCAGAAAATGTAGTGCTCTGTCCAGGACAAATAGTTTATGATAATGTTTGAAATCTTTTATCATGTCAAATCCTCAAAGAGATGAAGGCCTAGACGTGACCCTAACGGGAGTGTAGGAGGAATTTAAAAGCGCTGTTAAAACAATATATATATTCATAAAAGCAGGGGTAAAAGTGAAGCCAGTGTTATTTCATTCAATAAATCTCCCACAACAGGAGGAACTGGAGAAAAAAGTGTCTGGCTTATGATCCAGTGAACTTGAGTATTTCTTTTACAAGGGATGGCTTATACAAGAGTTCAGCTGCTCTATAAGATGTCCCGTTTGGTTGGAAGAGCTAACGCACGTGTCTGTTTGAATGGGAGGAAGCAGAGGAGGCCTGGGAGTCTTCAGTGGGTAGGGAACACTGAGGTGGGTGACTTCTCGCTGCAATCATTGAGGTTTAATTGTTCTGAATGCAGCTGGCGGCGAGTTACTGCCTGTACAGACAGGAGAATGACAGCATGGCAGGTTTACAGGCAGGGGGAGAAGATGGTAAAATGGAGGCCGGGCCAAAGAAATCATCTGCAGGGACTATCTTGACATGTCTCTCACTTACATACTGTACACGCTGTCTCCTCACTTAGACTGACTGTTAAATGTCCCCATTACTGTCTAATACTTCATATGTGTGATTCAGTCACAGTTAAAAAGCCAGGTACAACAACTCACATGGCTGTTAATGTTAGGGTGAATTTATTACAGATACAGAAAATTCCCTATTACTTTTAATTATTAATTCAAACTATTTAGTGGAACCAATGCCTTTAAATTATAGATATACACCATATCGAGTCACAGTTCTTTAACAAAATGTTTGTTATGTTTAAGTAAAAAATAAAAAGATTGACGTATCATTTCATCAGATTTTTAAAACTCACAAACTTCAATGTTGTTACAGGCCTCAAAATACTTAATGTAGCCTACTTCTAGGTAGGTTAAAATATACCAATGCATCATATTAGCCAGCTTATTTTGCTTGTAAAATATTTAAAATACATCAGCTACAGCAGTCAGATAGTGCAGTAAAAAGTACAATATTTCCCTCTAGAAGGTAAAGTTTCCCCAATAAAAAGTCATTCAGTAATGAGTAAATGTTTTTGGTTTCTTTCTACAGCTTAAGGAGGTGTAGTCATTATTCAGAAAACAAAAAACGTTCTGGGATTGTCTCCACATGGCTCTCACAGACCGTTCCCCAACTCAACGCTTTGTCACGGCCCTCGGCGTCAGATACCAACGCACAGGGCACTCACATGCACTAACATGCACATGCAGTCGGACCGGCTATCAAAACAAAGAAGAGATCACAACACACACAGAGGGAGTGTGACTTCATTCTCTGCTCACGATGTTATTACTCCACTATATCTTTACAAAGCAAACTGTTGTTTACTGCTATATTATTGTTCTGAATATCGAGTATAGCCCCTTTAAATGCATCCACCTGTCTATGTTATGAGATAGTGGTAGTATGTGTTTGAATGTGGAGCAGTTGTGAGGAAGTGATTTCAGCTCTGAAAAATAAAGTAAAGAAGCTCACTAAAAGAAAAAGCGAACATCATGACTGTGCAATATGCTATCACTCATCACAAATGGCTCGCTTTTTTCCCCCGTCTCTCCATCTTTTGCTCTGTTTCTCCTTTTCGCTTTCCCTCCCTCGAATGCCGTGCATTCCTCTTTGTTTGCTCATACCGAGGCCCTCCCTGTGGATCCCGTGCCTGACTTTCCCAAAGCCGATATTAATATCACAGGCCATTGTAATGGAGTTATTTTCATGGAAGCCCCGGAGGAAGTCACGTGGCTATGATTAGTCCCCTGAGGGTCCGGAGTCTCCATTAAGCTCGTTGTTTTAACTCACATAACCATCAATGAAGCGGAAAAGCTGAGGAAGTAGCTATCACTCTGGGCTGGCTGGGGTGTTTTCTGAGCGCCTATTTTGTTAATGGGGCCAGAATATTTTCCCTCTCTCGTTTTTTGGAGGCGGAATTATTCTTAAACTGTGGCTTGCAGAAAGAGCCTACACATGTGTGCGTTTACATTGACCCACCACCATTAAGATTGATAGCGATGGGATCTGGTGGTTAACACACTGTTT